>NC_043982.1:39238362-39385862 GCF_902150065.1 Myripristis murdjan
TCATGACTATTTACATTGTAGATTCTAACTGAAGGAATCAAAACTATGAATGAACACATGTGGAGTTATGTACTTAACAAAAAAGGTAAAATAACTGAAAACATGTTTTATATTCTAGTTTCTTCAAAATAGCCACCCTTTGCTCTGATTACTGCTTTGCACATTCTTGGCATTCTCTCGATGAGCTTCAAGAGGTAGTCACCTGAAATGGTTTTCCAACAGTCTTGAAGGAGTTCCCAGAGGTGTTTAGCACTTGTTGGCCCCTTTGCCTTCACTCTGCGGTCCAGCTCACCCTAAACCATCTCGACTGGGTTCAGGTCCGGTGACTGTGGAGGCCAGGTCATCTGCCGCAGCATTCCATCACTCTCCTTCTTGGTCAAATAGCCCTTACACAGCCTGGAGGTGTGTTTGGGGTCATTGTCCTGTTGAAAAATAAATGATCGTCCAACTAAACACAAACCGGATGGGATGGCATGTGGCTGCAGGATGCTGTGGTAGCCATGCTGGTTCAGTGTGCCTTCAATTTTGAATAAATCCCCAACAGTGTCACCAGCAAAACAGCCCCACACCATCACACCTCCTCCTCCATGCTTCACAGTGGGAACCAGGCATGTGGAATCCATCCGTTCACCTTTTCTGCGTCTCACAAAGACACGGTGGTTGGAACCAAAGATCTCAAATTTGGACTCATCAGACCAAAGCACAGATTTCCACTGGTCTAATGTCCATTCCTTGTGTTTCTTGGCCCAAACAAATCTCTTCTGCTTGTTGCCTCTCCTTAGCAGTGGTTTCCTAGCAGCTATTTGACCATGAAGGCCTGATTGGCGCATTCACCTCTTAACAGTTGTTCTAGAGGTGGGTCTGCTGCTCGAACTCTGTGTGGCATTTATCTGGTCTCTGATCTGAGCTGCTGTTAACTTGCGATTTCTGAGGCTGGTGACTCGGATGAACTTGTCCTCAGAAGCAGAGGTGACTCTTGGTCTTCCTTTCCTGGGTCGGTCCTCATGTGTGCCAGTTTCGTTGTAGCGCTTGATGGTTTTTGTGACTCCACTTGGGGACACATTTAAAGTTTTTGCAATTTTCCGGACTGACTGACTTTCATTTCTTAAAGTAATGATGGCCACTCGTTTTTCTTTAGTTAGCTGATTGGTTCTTGCCATAATATGAATTTTAACAGTTGTCCAATAGGGCTGTTGGCTGTGTAGTAACCTGACTTCTGCACAACACAACTGATGGTCCCAACCCCATTGATAAAGCAAGAAATTCCACTAATTAACCCTGATAAGGCACACCTGTGAAGTGAAAACCATTTCAGGTGACTACCTCTTGAAGCTCATTGAGAGAACGCCAAGAATGTGCAAAGCAGTAATCAGAGCAAAGGGTGGCTATTTTGAAGAAACTAGAATATAAAACATGTTTTCAGTTATTTCACCTTTTTTTGTTAAGTACATAACTCCACATGTGTTCATTCATAGTTTTGATTCCTTCAGTGAGAATCTACAATGTAAATAGTCATGAAAATAAAGAAAACGCATTGAATGAGAGGGTGTGTCCAAACTTTTGGCCTGTACTGTATATATATATATATATATATATATATATATATATATATATATATATATATATATATTGTTATAGGACTAAATAAAGGGTTCAATTTCAAAAAATTGGAATTTTCTGCCAATTCTTTCATAGTTCAGGCTTTATAGGGTTAAGAGCTTCATTGGCAACCAGTACAGTATTGATCAATTATACAATAAATTTGAAATCAAACTTCATCATATCAGAGTTGGATGGACTAGATATTATTTCTGATAAAGGTAAATTTAAAGCCGTACACTGGCAAACTGAGCTGTAATGATCAGCTTCATCGTGCAGGGAACCATTTCTGCCCTGATGGACGTTATAATGCTGATGATCATAACGCTGATGACAGCGATGATGCTGATGATTTTAGCTGTCCACTAGGAAATGCTGGGAAATAGTCCTCTCTCTTACAAAATGACACATGCAAATGAATGGACAAAAAAAAGGGAAAAGTTATGCAGTCGACACATAGGCCTTCCATGATTGACAGAGTACCACAACACGAGTACGGTCCTCACAAATGGAGTTGAGTTGATAACTTTAGAGTTTATAACAAATCTTATAGGGAGATTGTCCTTTATTTAAAAAAAAAAAAAAATTATTACAACCCCTCAGTTATGTTCTTAAGTCGAGTGGTCTGGTAAAAAAAAATGCCACTGTGGTGTTGTATTAAGGGAGCAACAAAGTCTGTATAAGGATTTTGGTGGGGTGGCAGATGGGCCAATCAACACAACTTTAACTCAGCGACCCATTTAATTTACGTTTTGTAGCCTTAATCCCGACCTTTACCTAACCTTAACCGTCACCTTAACAATAACCTTTTCCTAACCTTAACCAGGTATTTTTAGTGGCTAGCGGTCTCGGTCTCAAGCTGGAGACTCCTGCTTGTCCCATTAGTGGGTTGGAACAAACAACCTATACAGTCATATGGGTCGGAGGACTTATAGGGGCAGTGGTGGTGGTTCTGTGCTCTGCTAAAGATTTAAAGGTTAATAATTTTCCTGTCATCAACTTGAGCTGCAATTCCTTGAAGTCCATCCACAGCACCCGCGTCAGTTTTTCCAGGCTGTAAGTAAACTGTGTTCTCAAACAGACAACACAGCTGCACCATTTTATGTTTCTGTTTTCTTTTTATGTAAAAGGTACTTGAAGATTTTAACATAAATGGTCAGAGATGAAGGTGTCGGCACTAATCCAGTATTTCACACATTTGATGCCGGTCCTGCTCCTGTAGAACGACATGCACAGGCCACAGCCAGGCTCTGTTTGTGCTGCTGGTGAAGGCTCTCTCATAATGTTGTCATTACGGAGACCAACCCAGGTTTAAACCCTGTTAACAGCCATCCATCCCGCTGAAGTGCTTTCGAGCAGGACAAAAAACTCCCTACAAGCTGCAGGGCCGCTGTTCTGTATTTGACCTCTGACTTCAGGACGGGCGCAAGCGGACAGGCACATTGTGATTATTATGATGTCATTACAAATCACACTGAAGTCGCGTTTATAGCAGTAGATATTCACACCCGGCAATGTTTCTCATGACATAAAATAACACAAGATATGATAAAAAGCTAAATAAGAATGAGACAAAAATGGTGTCCCAAACAGTAGAGAGTGAGGCTCTGTCCAGAGATCCACCAACATGTTGCATCACTCATCTTTTTTTGTTTTTTCCCCTTTGCTATGAAACACCATAGAAGTAAACATGAGGCATGCTGTGTGCAGTTTAATGACATCACCTCGCAGGATTTCTGAGTGTCGCAGAATATGTTATATCTCGCTGACACTTTTGGCCACAAACTTGCAGAATCGCCTCGCATGTGTTAGTATTTAATATTTCTACTGTGTCTGAAAAGCAACATTGCATGCATAGCTGACAAAAATATATATATATATTTTCCATGCAGTAAAAATTACAAATGACCTTTGTTGGCTTTCAGCATTAAATCTCCAAGTCTTCAGTCTGTGTTTTTGTCCAAGAGTTGCTGCATTATTTCATGTGTCTGCTTCAGTTTTGATTCATGCAGCTCAGAGAAGCTGTGTTGTTGGAACTGATTTGTTATTTATTTATTTATTTATTTATTTATTGTCCTTTGGGGGAAAAAAACAGGCATTTTGAAAGATGTGTTGGCATAGACAGCTTTGTAGCAGCCATCACAACAACCTCTCACTTCCTCGTTTATGCTCTCTTGATGATGTCACATCTGCAGGCCTATGGCAAAGAGGCAGCAGAGATCATGTTGCAAAGCAATTGTGTCTGTCTTTGTGGGTGTGTGCGTTTCTGTGTGTGTGTGTGTGTGTGTGTGTGTGTGTGTGTGTTTGCCACAGCTCATGACGACAGCATGTGTGTGTATTGGTCATCAGAGGGACATTTGGTGAGCAGCAGTCTGTGTGTCGTGTGTGTGTGTGTGTGTGCGTGCGTGCACATGTCAGACAGCTCCATCTCTGTGGCAGAGAGGAAACACTGATTTATCTGTCGTCATTAAACTGGTGCCATTATTACTGTGCCCTGCTCTCCTATTACACCACAGCACAGCTCCAAAGCCTGCAGCACAACACACACACACACACACACACACACAAATACGTACACACACAAATACGAACACTTGCAAAGGCATAAGCACTGATACACATGCACACACAGCCAATAGAGTCACACGCTTGATCGGGGGACACACACATCTATAAACATAATGCACACAGATCCAAACACACTTTCACACCCATGCACACACACATGAAAACATACACACACACACACACACACACACACACATATGCATGCATGCTCCCTCATGAATACCAGACACACAAATATGTATGCGCAGCACACACAAATGCACACACAAATGCAGAGAGAGATGAATAGATATAGAGAGAAGGAGAGAAAAAACGACAGAGAGAGAGAGGGAGAAAGAGAGAGAGAGAGAGAGAGAGAGAGAGAGAGAGAGAGAGAGAGAGAGAGAGATGGAGCTGTGCAGCAGACAAAACCAGGGCCCTCAGCAGTGGTGGGTGTTTAGTTGAAGAGGAAAAGAGGGTGGAGGATTACATTTTTCACATTTTCAGCACATACGAGGCACGGTGCCTTCGGAGGGATTACAAAACACCAACACAACGCGGCACAGGTAATCAGAGCGAGACAGCACTCTGCGTACGGAGGCGCGCCGTGTTACCCTGAAATCCGTCTATTTTCTGAAGCGCCGTTTCTCTGTTTTCGGCCTACAGACAGACCGTCGGCACCGTCAGAATGTGCCACTAATGACTTTAAGATCCTATCGGGCGCTTTGCAAATTAATCTCGCCGGCGGTGGAAATATTTCAACATAAGCATGCGCGCGTCACGTGTTGCACATAAATACGTGATAAATGTTCACACACACACACATGCACATGGAGGCAGCCCCACCCTGCCATACGTACACACACACACATGCATCTGTATGTGCCCACACTTCCCCACCACCGCTGCCCAAGCCCAAACAGACCGTAAACCGCTTTCTTTCGCATATCCTCTGTATGTTGTATGTGGCAGATCTTGGAGCCAGATGGCGCTCCCAGGCATGTATATATTTTATGTTCCTACCCCACCCAGACTCAGGGGCTCGGGCCACTAAAAAGCTCATAAAAATGAAAAAAAAAAAAAAAAAAAAAAAAAAAATCAAAGATCAGCGGATAGAGCTAATAATATAATCATTGGGAACACCTGCAAAGTTGCAGATGGGTGATTTCAGACCGACGCTTCGTCAGTCGCAAGGTCCCGCCCACCCATATGGAGAGCTGGGACGGCAGGGACACTGTCACTCAGCCACTCTCCGTCTCACACGCACTCTCTCTCTGCATGTCTGCCCCCCCTCCTCACACACACACACACACACACACACACACACACAAACACACACCTCCCCTCGGTGTACCTCCCACAGTCTGCCAAGAGCATATGCAGACTTTTTATAGAACTACAAGCTGGGAGGCTGGATTGCATTTGTGTGTGTGTATGTGTGTGTGTGTGTGTGTGTGTGTGTGTGTGTGCATGTCATTGTATGAGTGTGAATTTTTATTTATGCTTGTGTATGGTGCATGTGTGTGTTTATTCATGCCAGGGTTAGACTAATTGGCCTTCTATTGGAAGTTGAAAATCAGCCAGTCCGTGCCAATAGTAGAGGCATTGGAGAAATCCTAACTCTAACGCGGCCCTTTGATCAAATCGTATGTGGGCGTTTGTTATCTCATTTTATTTTATTTATCTACCTATTTGTTTATTTTGGTTCTTATTTTAATTTTAGATTGCAACCAGGAAAAGCTTTCCAGTGCAGTGTGGGAGGACCTTTACACAGCAGCCTGTAAAACCTGGAATGAAAGCCGCCTCACCCCACCTTAAAAAGCTGCAAACGCACCTAAAAGAATTTCACAAGTCTGGGCTTCATCAGATAGTTTTAGTCTGATGACAGCGACCGAACAAAATTTCTGGATTCTGTGGACTAGAGTTCTCATCGGGCCTGAAAATACCCTACCCTAACCGGGCCCTACTGGGCCAGCCCGAGGCCCTACCCTACACTACTAAGTAGCCAAACTTTAGGCCCGACAGCCCAATCAAGCCCGAAAAAAAGGAAAGGAGAGGATATAAAAAAAAAAAAATAATAATAATAAAAAAAAAGATCGCCAAATTCGCCATTATTTAGCAGCGCCGGTGGCTCAAATTCTAGTAGTAGTGAGAGAACAGACATTATAGGCTAGTTGGTGTTGGTGCCAGGCTTATTATTGATAGTCACTTTATGAATGGGGAGCACATGTCACGTGGTGTGGGAGTCACCGACTCACCTCAGTAGTGAAATCAGCTGGTTTGAGAGCGTTTTTTTTTTTTTTTTAATGAGCTGGAGAGAGGGGGGGTGAGCGGGGGAGGCTCACATTTTGCTGACCGCATTGCAAATGATTTTAAATGTGTTTGGTTCACAGTTTTTAACAATAAAGGTTTGAAATGCAGCATCGGATCATCGCTTTATTGACAGCCAGCCAGTGAGTCAAGCAGGTCAAATTCCCTCGTCTTTGCCTCTCGGTGATATCAAAATGTTTGTTGATAGTCGCCTAATAGTTGGCGAAAGGCAGCTTCACATGTTCCTTTGTTCATAAAACATGCTAAGTTAGTAAAGTTACTGTAATTCTGCACAAAATGGTTTAATTTAGCACTAAACTGTTATCCCTGTTCCGTCTGCTTCATGCCTGCATCATTTATATTTCGTTCTACAACGGCGACAGTAAAACACAGAACCAGAACCCAAAGCCCTACCCTACCCGACCAATTCACATACATTTTAGGCCCGACCTTACCCGAAAATGTCGGGTAGGGTCGGGTTCGGGCAGAATTTGAGAACTCTACTGTGGACCCACAATTGATGTTTGCAAGTGTTTGCTTAATGCATGATGAATCACACACACTGTCCACAGAAAAAAATACAGTAGAATTTGTGCTAACAGGGTAATGACTCTCTTAACCAACAAGCACAAATGCTGAAGCCGATCAAGCCTTGTATTTAGGAAAGACGTTTCTCCATTCTGTATCAACACCCTCCAAACATTCTGGTTAAATGACGGCATGCACCATCTGAAAACCTGTGCAAGTGAGATATTCTGCTGGTGAACAACAGTTGGGAATGTCTCCGAAATGACTTGAAGTCGTACGGTCAAGGTCACGGAGTGGACGGGGTTCTTTACGGCTAGACAGAATATGCACAGCAACTTTGAAATGACTCAAGGATATATTCCTGACGCCGTTGTTATGGGGATTTAAATATAGCAGGAAAACAGTTGAGACATGTCTGTAGTCTGTAGTCAACCACGGCAGCAACCTGCATCATGTGTGAGACTTTGGAGGAATTAGCAAGAATTGGAAGGCAATTCAGTCAATGAATCGAACCCAGATCGAGTTTGTTGCTCAGATTTTGTGTGCTCTCTCTCCCGCTCTCTGATTGTTGTTTGGAAATCTGTCGTTTGGGAAATGAGGTTTGACAGCATTTTTTTCATGATGATGATATTTCGCTTTTCTTCGAATCTTGTGTCTCCATCACCTCCGTGACTCATATTAAGTTCAGCGGTGTTTCAGCACAACCTTTATCCATGATCACAGGCCAACTGCACTCCATTGTGTCAAATCGTAAGCGCTGCCGTTCGCTGTTCCCACCACAGTGGCTCCTCACTCTCCCTCAGGACTGAAAATGTAGCTTAGAGTTTCACATGATTGAAACTCCACAGTCTCCAGAAAATTACATTGGCATACAACCAAACTACATGCTTGATTACATTTATAGGGAGGTGTATTTTGCCGCAGATTATGTGTTTCTGACTTATCTTTGCTTCTGGTTTTCATAGCATGTTAGTGTCACATGGTTATGTTTAGGCACCAAACCCTCTCGGTTAAGGTTAGGGAAGGGTTCGGTTGCCTAAGCTAAAAACAAACACCACTGACGCTTGACAGGGGCCTAAAACTCAGCGAAAACTGGTTGTTTGACTCATCCACCGCCTCTCCCATCTCACAATGTGGACTTAAACTGATTGCAAATGTTTGTGTGATGCATCACCAAAACATGTAATCGACGACAAAATACATTTTCCTTGAAATGGAACTGAGAACCCAGTTTAGCTGTTTGAGGACTTAATTTATAGGAGACAGGATTAAGATGAACTGTCTTGATGTGGAACATTATAAAACATCTGAGCCAGATGTTTTCCATGTTCTCCACAAGAGCCAGTTCATCCATGACTCAATTAACTCGACCACAAAATATTTTTCTCTGATTCAGGCTGTAATTCAAAATTTGCTTTTCCAGTGGACAATTTACTGCATGCAAATTGTAATTACAGTCAGAAATCCTGTCAAAACACCGATCACTGCACAGTTCTGTTGTAACAATACTAAGAAATGTCCCGATGCTCAAGATGCGTAATGTTTTCTATTTCTCATGGTGATGTGGAGGAGAGAATGCTACAGGGATACGCTGAGTGTGTGTGTGTGGTGTGTGTGTGTGTGTGGTGTGTGTGTGTGTGTGTGTGTGTGTGTGTGTATGGTAGGTCAAGTGTCTATTTGTCTGCCATCTACTCTTCCCCCGCAGTCACCTCTAAAGGACTCTTGTGAGCCCGTCGCCATCTGATTTCTGATCTGATAAATTCACCAAGTTGTTTTCTCACAGCCCACTCAAAATAAAAAACTCTCTCTCTCTCTCTCTCTCTCTCTCTCTCTCTCTCTCTCTCTCTCTTTCTCTGTCTGTGTCTGCCTCCCTCTCTCCCCATCCGTCACTCTGAAGAGGACTTCCTTTGAAGATATTTGGAATAAAGTGAGCTCGCGAGTCTGTGGTGTCATCAAGTTTCATGGCGAGGCGATATTTTGTTTAAGAGTTACAGGATGAGCGATGCAGCTGGCTCTTGCTGTCGTTGTGTGATAACTATGGAGCGCTCTTCATACAGCTTGTGACATTGAGACTTTGGGCTTTAAGGCTTTAAAGTGGGAAAAAAAAAGATAATTTACGGTGCCCTGGGCTCACGTCTGAAGTTTTAATAATATCTTCCGCTAGCTGCAGTAGACATTTTCAGTTAAAGCTGCACGAGGCAAGAATTTTATGTAATAAATACCCCGTCTTAGCCTCTATATCTAAATTAAGTATTAATTTTAAAGAGGTTCATGGAGGTTGGATATCATTGTTATTGTAATAAGATATTATCTACTTTACTATAGCTTCTTTTCCATATCCAATTGTTACGCTCTCCCCCTCCTTGTTTTTTACGTCCTCTTTTTGTCTCTCTGTCTCTCTCAGGTGAGCGTGATCACCTGATTGGACGTTTGGCCCTGCCCTATATAAGCAAGGCTGGGGCAGTAAGAGCTCTCCCTCCCAGACAAACAGCCTCCTGATCATCCCAGCGTGCTTTTATTACTTTGTCCTTTATTTTATGTTTTGTTTTCTTTTGAGCTTGGAGGTCTGGTCGTCCAGTTTTCACGGCTTTGTTTCCAAGTTTAGTTTAAGCTCTGTATTGGTAGTTTTGGGGGAAGCTCTGGATCCGATGGCTCGTTGTGTGGTTGGCCCAAACTTCCACATCCTTTGGGCCTCCAGACTTTATTTATTTTTGTAAAATAAAATTCATTTTGCTCAGGAATGACATGTCAGGTTGTGGCGTCCTCTCTATATGTTGCTGATCACAAGGTGGAGCCAAATATTTGTTGGTGTGGCCATAACACCAATTTTACATCCAAACATTTCACATAAGGAATGGTAGCTTATGACTGAAGTGGTGCCGATGTGGCATCATAAGCATATTTTAAGAATATAAAGATATAATACATACAATGTGGGAAAAAAAAATAGTGGCTAGGTTTATGGAGCAATATGTCATTGTCAAATTAACTTTGTTAGCATAGTGTAATGGCTGTTGAAGACTGAGTCCATAGTGGTGTAAATTGCTTTATTCTATGCGCGGCTGTGTATGCAGTGCATTTGTTTTAGGCGGGTAAATACACAAACAAGTGCAGATGCTGTCAAGCCTCACAGCGCCTAGCTAGCTGTGCAGCATCAGCTGTTGTTTTAGTGGCTGCGGTCCTCGAATAGTAAGGATAACCACATCATTAACCCAATGCATTGGCAAGAGGAACATTTCCACTCCGCTTTCATGCGCTGACAACAGGGTGAATCACCACTGCGTTACATCAATCAGATAAAGAGAGGCGAGCTGTCATGGTGTAATAGTTTGAAGAGTCACGCCAGTCCTATTTTGACTTGGCACTGACATTCGAGGCCAGGGCTCTGTGAGATTTGAAAGTTGTTAGTCACAGGTTATTCCAACTTGTGTATACTTGGATTGCTTGTATGTGCACTAAAAATACTGCTATTCAAAACAGGAAAGAATAATTTGAATGATAAAAAAAAGAGGCTGGCGAGCAAAATTACCCATTTATTGAATACTGAAGATTTTGGGGGGTCTCCTGCAGATGGTTTAACAAGAGGAGAGGATTATCCCTTGAGAATCGCCATAGCTCTCCTCAATGAATCCACCCTGAAATGATAGCATAGACAAAATATGAATGAGGTATATATAAAGAGAGACACCTAGGTGAGTGGGAGGGAGAGATTTTGATTGGTTTTCTGAATGATGGACTGGACAGGCACATGAGCTGAAGAAACAGAACGAAAATATGAATGGGCCTGTGGGGAAAAAGGGGCTGACTGTCCTGTTAGGGCTAATGAGACACAAGGATAGTTTATGAGTGACTCCATGGAAATGGTGCAGATAGTCTCTCTGATCTCTTATGTTAAACTATAATCCCTTAAAATTCATGCATTCATGCTAAATGAATGCTAAAGTTTCTTGACAGGTGAACTAGAAACAGATGTAATGCATGCATGGTATTTGCGTGAGTTAAACTGCACAGAACATTTATTATTATTATTATTATTATTATTATTATTATTATTTTATTATTATTTTTTGGGGGGGGGTAAGTTAACCTCTAAGTTACCAAAGCACTTTTGCAACTGATATTTGTGACAGAAAGTAGATATGGTTTCTAATCTGATGGCATCAAATGTTCCAGTGGATATAATACAATTTATAGAGTGGACTTATCATGCACACACAGTGCCTCTGCGCCTCTCACACACCCCTTTATGCCTGCACACACACATACACACACACACACACGCGCACACACACACAAACAACTGTCCACTCAGCATGCATCGGTCCACTTGGTCCCATCCAGGCTCACAGCACAGTGACACATGCCAGCTGATTAGTGGCTTATTGCAATGTCAAGATGGTGTATTTTTATATACAGGTTTGTAGTGTGGCGGTGGTGGCGGTGGCGGGGGCAGGAGGGGGGGGGTGTTGGGCCCTGCTGCTCACAGACCACTGACAGGTGTTAGAGTCAAGGACAGTGCTGTCACTTCATATTAACGGACACATAAATCCAGACAGGGAGCGAGGAGAGCAGCTAAAGCTGGGTGCTGATATTTCTGATTCTCCATCCAGGCAGACATAAATCCAACACGATGAGTACTTTCTGTCTTCTTTTCAATCTCAGCGCATTCCTTACTGCCTGTCTAACTCTACAAGTTATTATAGACATGTTTTTTTTTGTGTACTGTACCACTACTGTAGGCACCATGTGCACCATGAGAACATCCTGCACAGTAAGTGAAGTGCTCATCAGACACTCGTGTGTGGGGAAGTCATGGCTAGAGGCAAGCAGGTTAGACATGCTAATAGACATGTTCTCCTGCATGTTTATTCCACCACTGTCAAATTATTTCTGGTGACTTTGGAGAGAGATTTCAAAGTTCATAGATCAAATACAGAGGGTCCATAGTAAAATGTGACCCATAGTACTATGTTTTAGACCCAAAAGACAATGAGACCAATTATAAGATCATCATTTCGCCATTGGCAGCCAATTTGCCACCACCGGGCATGGTGTTTGGTCCACTTTGATTAGTCCATGCACCACCCAATTGGCAAACTCTGGTGGATAATGCAAGCCGAACAAGTATGGCAAAAGTATTATTAATGGCAACTCTTTTTTTTAAATAATTGTGTTGAATTCTAAAGTTTTGGGCAATTTGGACTCCTTATCTACTTGTCTTGTTTATACCAAAGAGGTCTGATGGTCACAGTTTCTGATACACAGCTTTCTGAGGAGCCGGTGCTACTTACGTTGGAGAAGAGTTGGCGATGCTGACCACTGCTTTATTAGGCTCCATCATATCACTGCACATCATAGTTTACCGCTGTGTTTTATTAGTGGTTTTATCTTGTTGCTCGTTGACTTCCCCTTGGCACTCGCCCTTGGAGGAGCCCCTGTCACAACCGTAAGTGTCGTTCCGTTTGTTATCCATAATGCATTGAATTTAGTCATTATTTCTGGATGCAGCATCAACCTGTGGAAGGGGCAAATCATGTAAATGTAAGTAAACAAACCTATATCCATCAATTGCAGTAGGGGAGAGTGGTGTAATTTGTGCCAAGGGGCAAGTTGTGCCAGTGGAACAACTTGTGATTATATACTATATATTACTTTATTGTATTTTATTGTTATTGTACATTGTCTTCTTACTTTTGATCACTGAAACTATTCAGATTCAGATGAAGATGATTTGCAGGTGCTCATTTTGGAATTTTTATTTTGTTCTGGGTATGTGTTCATGTGATGCTAGGCCTTGTTATAGAAAAGTGGCCTGTGATCTTGTTAAAATAATAAATAAATGTTAAATAAATAATTTTGTATTGAATTTGTTTTGCTTTTATATAGCATTATCATTTGTGAGATTAAAACGATCTGTTTTACTTCAATTATCAATGGCACAATTTACCCCAGTGTATTCTCTCTAATGGCACAATTTGCCTCGCACCGGGGGCAAGTTGTGCCACAAAACCACTTTTTTTTGAAAGCTATATTTCTCAAACAGTTTATATAAGATCCAAAGTGATTGTTCCCAGGGATGCACAACATCCTAAACTATATGTGCATATTTTAGTTGGAGGCATTACTGTAATCCCCTCGCTTTAAAGGCACTTTAAGTAAAAATTGGCACTACTTACCCCACTCTCCCCTAAACCTATGGAAATTCTGCCCATCTGTCTCATTACTTATGGTTGTATACCTCACCTTAGATCATTACTACTACTACTACTACTACCACCACCACCATCACTAAGAATACTACTACTGCTACTACTACTTCTACTAATACTTAAAAAGCACCAAAATGTTGCTGCCTGCCTACAAGGGCGAGCATGGTCCATTTAAACCGTCGCTCCTCCCCACCCCCCCACCAGCCTGATCTTCAAGTGACCTCTGCGTGACATCTGTTGTTATGTATTACCGAGGGCTGAGGGGAAGTCAATGAGGGGAAATGAAACAGCTAATGAAACGCAGCATACCATTCTCCCTGCACTCCCATGACTCTATTGTACCGTACTTTCCCGTAGTGCTAACCGGTGCTGATGCTCCTGGTTAGCACAAGTTGATGGCACATATCACAGCTCTGCACTTCCTCCGCTTGTTGAACAATCTGTGCTGCACTCGCTGAATGCAGCACTTTCCCCCTGCCAACACCAGTGTGGTCTGAGTAACAATGGCTCCAGCTTTCTACGGAGTTAAATTATCCTCCATTAGCAAGCACTTGCAAATGCATGGTCTTCTCCACCAGCTAATCTCCGATAAGCATTTCCATCATATCTCCACCTTCACCTGGCGTTGCTAGTTATATGCAGAGCAGGCACTCTGTGAGCAGGTCTTGCCAGTCCTTTGGCCAAGTTGGCAAAACTTGTCTTGCTCTGCCACCACACTAGTTGAACATGAATAAAGCTCTAAGTGCTGCCACTGCAGACTCATATTTGTCATCTTCCAGCTGTCCTGCCGTACCTAAACAATAAATCAGTAGAGCCTGTTTCTGTGGATCATGGCTTTCTTTGTCTTGGAGGGTGAGTAAGTGAATTTCAAATATCGTAATCTGAAAGGTGTACAGCCTCAACCACTCTCAAGTTATTTGTGCCATAAACTTTATTTAATCTTTCCCTTTAACTTCTCCAGTTCAGGGCACATCACATCTTGCTTCTTACAGTCTGAATTTGACCCTTAATTAGCAGATATTACTAGATGCTACACACACACACACAAACACACAAACACACACATATTACAAACTTAAAGAAAATGCAATATGAGATCCACAAAACACAGTCTGAGTGTGACAGTTTTTTCATTTCCACCACAGAAAGGAACAGAAAGTGAGAAAAAGAAAAGTTGTCAGGGATAAAATTAGTGTTTAATATCTCATGTTGGAGTTAAAGGTGTTCGTCTCATTAAAACAGATCATCCAACTTTAAATGCCAGGGCGGTGAGACTTGCAAAACAATGTGATACTGTATAAAGTGCTATATCTATAATTTACATAAATTCATTTTCATTTATTTAACTTTAATTTAAAACACAAAGTCTCTGGAGATTCAAAATCTCTTTTTCAAGAGAGCCCTGGCCAAGACAGCAGCTGTATGACAGGTTGCAGCATACAGTATGTATGTATACATGCTGTATATACAGGAAATTGGCAGTATATTGGCATTTGCACCACCAAAGCTCCAGAATAAATGCCATTCTACACACAGATTCTGCTGCACCTTTATACAAATTTGGTGGGGTTTTTTTTGTTTTTTTTTTGTCACTAATGTACAAGAACATGCAAGGGTAAAATGTTTATACGCAGAAAAGCACACAAAAGAAGCCACAGAGCAATACAAAGAAAAACGGTGTCTTGTTAATGGTACGGGTCTGAAAGCGGACCAGTGATCACGCTGCCGCCAGTAACAGTCAATAGCATCAGCACATATGCTGTGACTGGCATGAGTGCACACGCTTGTGAACAGTTTTAAAATGTCAAGTTGCATGCAGTTTACAGATGGATAGGTGCAAGACCTACATATCCACAAATCAGCCAACTGTTTTGACTATTTACTATTTACTATTGTCCCCTAACCTAACCGTGCCTAACCTCGTCAATTAGAACTGAAAGATATATTTAACACGGCGTTTCCAGCTACGGCACTTCCATCATGCCATTTTGCTACCTCCAATGGTTCAGTCATATATTTTTTTTATTTATTTATCATGGTAGATGGGAAAATGTTTTGCAGCATGGATATGGAAACAGACAGATGCACACATACTCCCACATCAGTGAGATGTCTGACCCTGATGAGTGGCACACAACTTATCTAACCTTGGAAGGATGGAGGCTGTCAGGCAGAGGGTCATATCAGCCTCAGTGGATATGTGAGGAAAAAATTGGCTAAAAAACTTTAAAAAATATATATAAAAAAATTGTCTAATAAGCCAACAATTTCTCTGCGGACCCCCTTTTGAAGACCTCTGGGCTAGAGTATATATGTAGGCGGTATCAAACAAGGTTGTTTCTCACAATAAAAGAGAATATTTTTCATGAAATTGCAGTTCCCTTCATTTGGTCTTTTACAATAATTGTCCTCAAAGTACAATAATTTGAACCTCTGACATGCTAGATTAATCATTCCCATCTGGTAGCGCTGGCCTATCAGGACAACATTGAGAAGTCAGCAGCTCCTGGTTGTGGCCAACACATTTTCACATTGAAAACAGGTGCTGAGAGGCTGGAACTACTGAGGGTATCGACGCTGTAAGAGATCACTGCACCAGTTTGAAGAGTTTGAGCAGGACAGCGTTAACCAGTTTGGTGTTTTGTAGGGAGTTTGGGTTTATTCGCTTGAAGAGAACGGGAGGTTTTAGCTGTCAAGTCAGGTGATAATACTGAAGTAACTTAGCAGCAGTTTCATCCCCACACCACAGACAGAAAAACAGGTACTTCCTGATGTGAGGCGGAGATGGATTAGTGTTATCTGTTTGCTGTGAATCACTCACCTGTCTATAAGCAGCCTTCCTATCCTAAATGAGTTTGTAACAAGCTAACTGGAGCAGGCGTCAGGTTTTGGTTGGCAGACAGGAGATGAGAGTGATGAGGCCAAAGCATGTTGCCGGGCAAGCATTTTTCAAAACTGATTGTCCTTATACTTGATATTGGCAAAACGTCTATTGTTAGGCATTCTAGTCATCAGAATATTTCAAAATAACACCATGTGTGATTAATGAATTCAGTTTCACCTAAGGTTATCCTGTTAACGAAAACAAAATAACAAAAGCTAGCTGTGAAAAAAAATTTCATTACTGAAATAAAAAATAAAAATGAGGTTTTACAAAAAAAAAAAAAAAAGATAACTGAAACTGTATTGCGAGTTTAATAAAATTATAGAGGAAAAAGTCTACTTTTTGTCTTTGCCAGTTTATTTCATACATAAGCCATACTATTTTGGATGGATGTGAAATCTATTCTCCTATTTTTTATTTTTATTTTTATTTATTTATTTATTTTTTGCTGTGCCAGTTTAACACCAGCAGATGGCTAATGTCCTTCTGTTGGCAAGAGCTTTTTGAATCTCACCGCTGACAAATATCCCATATCACCAAAAAAAAAGGGACTAAAACTTACACTGAAACTAATAAAAACTAAATTAAACAACAAAAGAACTAATTAAAACTAAACTGAAACCGAAAACAAAGAAGTAAAAATGAAATAAAAATAAAAACCAGTGCAAAATGCAAAACTATGATAGCCTCGGTTTCTTCCCCCAACTCCTAAAATGATAAAAATCCTTCTACTTCAAAATAAAGGAGGCAAAATAAAGTGTGTTTAGTGATTAAAAGTCATAGTCTGTGTGTGTCTGTGAGTGTGTCTAACTAAGTTTATGTGTACACACACACACATTAAACTAACCATCCTTGCATCAGATGACAAGCATGCATCCCAAATCTCCCTCCACATGCACATCCTCCCACTCACGCCTGGTGCTTTGCCCACAGGGAATAGCTCTTGGTTTATCACTGTCCAGTGCTCAGTGGCCACAGTAATTAGAAAGCCTGGGACATGCATTTGCAGTGTCCTGCTAAGGCCCCGATCACCAATAACAGCATTTATTGTTTTCTAATCAGCGGCCCTTTGGCTGCTCCGATCACTCAGTAAATAATGGAGTTGTCAATATTCTCCAGGCCCTGTGACTCTGAAGCAGGCTCGCCCCTCCACCCTCACTCTCTCTCTCTCTCTCTCTCTCTCTCTCTCTGTGTTTCTCCCCCACTGCAGCCACAATAAAACCCCCTCATTAATCACACATTACGTTTGAAAAGAGTTCAAACTGTCAAGTGTTGAAAACCGGCGCGCACGGCCTCACAAGCGAAAACACGCGAGCACACGCCTGACGCACACAGACAAACAAGAACACACAGGAATGTACACACACACACACACACACATGCACACACATGCACTACCCCCTCCCTCCATACATTAGTGGTCAAGCAGCCAAAATGTCGTCTCGTCAGTGAGGCAGCTCCATTGATTAGCACTTCCAGCCTCTGTTCTGGCCCAGGAATTACCCCTCTAATCTTGTAGTGAGTTATTTGCTGGAGACCAATCAGCCTGATCAGACGAATTACCCTCTCTGTAACTGCCTGGACGCCCTAAAGAACTTTACAAATACACACACACAGGCACGCCGACCCGCAGATGCACCTTAAACGGACTGGGAGCGTTTGCATGCACAGCTCCACATGTACGACGCACAAAAAGAGAAATGCGTGCATGTTGTCATACGCTCTCTATTGTCCTCTCTGTGTTTTATCACCTAATCAATCTCTCCCTCCCTCGCGCACGTAAAGGAGTGTACACATGCAGACACTCTTGCACTCGCACATAAGAGCGAATGCTTATGCCCGCGCGTCAAATCGGAACAGAACGCCTCTTTATCTAAATATCGATGACCGCTCTTCAGATTTTCACACACAGGAGTGATACGATGGTATTTTTCAGGCTTCAGCAGACACTCCAGGCTCCGCGCTGACCATCAAAGACAAGAGCACGCCTGACATAAAAGCAATATGGCTAAGTTATTGGCAAACAAAGCCACCGAGGGGATCCGTCTTGTGTGGTCATCTCGGTGCCAGCGCTGCAACTTTAAAGCAATTACATTTGAGAAAATACCGCTTAATACCGACTGCACACTGCCTCACTGTGCGATGTATGGTTTATGGTGGCCTTTCACATCCTTATGTTGCCTCTAACCCTTCGACTTTGTTCTCCTTAATTGGCAACAGGAACCACATGAAAGCTATATGTTCGCTGTGCAGGAAGTGATTCAACATTTTCCCCTGTCAAGCGGTCTTCCTGTTTCACAAGCTTAATGAGATTTAGGGTTTAGAATAAACTGCTGTTTAGGTTGGGCCGCCTCCATTTGGCATAGGTGTGCGTGTATGTGTGTGTGTGTGTGAGAGAGAGTGTGTGTAAGAGAGAGAGAGAGAGAGTGCTCTTAGTTCTGCCCCATGCTCTGATCTCAGTGTGTAATTATTCATGTCCTCCACATCATGAACTGATTAGAGATCAGACCAGGGAATATTGGCAGAATAGAATAGAGTAGAATAGGATAGAATAGAATAGAATAGAATAGAATAGAATAGAATAGAATAGAATAGACAGACCTTCATGTCACCAACCTGATTTTCTACATTTTCTTCATCCTCAGCGTTTTCCTCCTCCCTCACTTCTCTTTTCCCCTCATTCTCCTTTCATACCCCATTCCTCCTCCTCCTCCTCCTCCTTTTCCCTCCCCCTCCACCTTCTCCTCCTTCCCCTTCTCCTTTCTCCTCCCTCTCCATCCTCATCCTCCATCTTCCCTCCTTCTCCTCCGCCTCCCCCTCCTCCCCCTCATTCTGGAGGGGAAACAGCGGTGGCGACAGGCGAAGCAGAAAGCCATTTTTCAGTTTAAATGCCAAGTGGTTATGTAGCATAATATTCAGTCAAAAATTAACCATCTTTTCCCTGCAGCCTGTCAAGAAGTGGAGAGCACCGACGGAGGCTGAAGGGGGTGTAGATTTCTCCGGCTCTGAGTTTGAATTATCTACACAGGCTTTCTTTAGCGCGACTTCGGAGCAGACTTAAGTCACATTACATCTGAAATAGCTGGCAAACGTGCAGCGGTGCCTGGAGCTTGCCTCGGCTGCCTTATGCATGTGTCACAAAGATCACCCTTAATCCTCCGTTATGCATTTATGTTGCTGCAAACTGCGCAGTTTCATGTAGGAATCGCACGGCTCCAACGTATTGAGATGAAACTGATTAGGCATGGTTATCAGTTGTATTGTAGCACTTGCATTGAAACTCTGATTCACTGGCAAAATGGTTTCTTTGTGAGGAAGCTGCCACAAAACAAAGGAAAACAGCACTAGGTTCAGTATTAAAAAACAAAAAAACAAAAAACAAAAACATAACGATTAATTAATGCATGAGTAGGCTTGAACAAATTCACTGCTTGCAACACTTCGGAGTGCAGTGATGCAGCAGTAAGCGTTCCTCTCCGATGAAATTAATGAACTTTCACGGGAGAGCAACACACCCAACTCATGGAGTGTGATCCTGGACCCAGAGAGTGTGATTTTTGTGATGAATTTTTGAGTTCAAAGCCGATATGACACAAAATACAGTGGTCCCTCGTTTATCGCGGGAGTTACGTTCTAAAAATAACCCACAATAGGCGAAATCCGCGAAGTAGTCAGCTTTATTTTTTACAATTATTATAGATGTTTTAAGGCTGTAAAACCCCTCACTACACACTTTATACACTTTTCTCAGACAGGCATTAACATTTTCTCACTTTTCTCTCTTGTTTAAACACTCTCAAAGTTCAAACCTTCGTAGAAAAATAAGCCCAGTATTCGCCTACAGAATGAATGCATTCTGTACTGTACAGGAGACACGGCACGGAGGAGATTGATTGGCAATGGTCTACAGTCCCTTAGCCAATCAGGACGGAGAACACAATGCGCTGTAAAAAAAAAAAAAAAAAAAAAAACATGCAAACTGCGAGGCCGCAAAAGGTGAACCGCGTCATAGCGAGGGACAACTGTACATGGTCTTGTCAAGCATATCGTCTATCTCTCTTTCAGTCGGAGCATCTACATATGTTCGAAAAGTCACTGTTGATAGCCGGCGGATGATCCAAAATCACCTGCTCTTTAGTGCCATTCTTCTTCTGCCAGCAGGTGCGGGTAACATCTGGCTGCCAGTCATTACATTACATTACATTATATTATATCACTTAGTAGACACCTTTGTTCTAAGTGACTCACAGTTGGTGCAACAGTTGTCAAACCAACCATACATCACAGTCAGCCAGGCCTTCAAAAAGTAACACTCAAAGATGATTATTTTTTTAACAGCTACCTACTATTAATGTGTGTCACTGTATGTAAAAAAATAAAGAAAAGAAAAAATGATAGGCCAGTGCAAGTGGGGAAAAGTGATGAGTGCGATTTCTGACTCTGGAGCTTCGTTTGGAGGGAGAAACTGATCTGACTGCTATCAAATCCATCTCCAGGAAGCATTGAGGTTTAATCATAGTGTAAATTATGGGTTTCCATCTAAATTTCCGATCTATGAAGGAAACAACTCCTCTCATGTGGCTTTTTGAACCAAAGCTATGGCTTACTTTGAATGTGGACCACAGCAGACAGGTTAGAAACAGGTTGTAAAGTTGTCACTTTACTTATTATCCAGGGAATTTATCCTGTAATGCATGAAACAGCATCATCATCACATCATGTGTTCCCTCACACCACCCTTGTTTAGGCAAACCCGCGCGTCGGCCCCCTTTGTGTCTGCCCGGGAAACCCCGCGCCACATCGAGGCCCTCTGAGTCCCGGGCAGCAGCAGAGGAAGGGGATCGATAGAGGCTTTCAGAAGCGGCTCCTCCATCCATTCCCTTGCGTTAACGACAGCTATAACTCACCGGGCTGGCAGAGGGGGAGGTTCATATATATATCTCACCCCAGAGCTGTGACCTTTCTGTCTCCCCGCTGACAGCTCCTACAGAAAAAGGTGTCAATTAATGACATTTAGAAAATTTCATATCACTCCCAATAACTCTGAGGCTTTTTACAGGAACTCCTCTATTGGTGCTGAGGAGTTGTGTGGGTGTCGGCGGTGGGTGGGAGACACAGAAAGAGGAGAGAGAGACAGAGAGGGAGAACAGGTGAGAGAGAGAGAGAGAGTGAGAGAGTCCTACCCGTCATTAATGTCACTTGGTTTCCATGCCATCATTTTGAACTCGGGGAAGTATAAAGGGCAATACATCATTGTGATTGTGTTCAGAGTGATCTATTAGTCATCACAGATTTCCTCCTTTTCCTTGCCATTCACTTCTGTTACCAAAAAAAAAAAAAAAAAAGAAAAAAAAAGTGAATATGTCTTATTAATCGCAGCTATAATATCAAGACTTACAGATGCTACCTAGCCGTGGAAATTCAGAAACAAATGCCGGCGAGTTCAATTTGGCCTTTTCCCTCACGCGAGGCTCCGTCAGCTCCTTTCCCATTTCTCCCAGCCGTTTTTTTCCTCCCTCCCTCTCCCTCTCCCATCCCGCTCCATCAGTTCCATATCAGCGCAGTTCATAGCGGAGCCAGGCATCGGTTCCCTTCCAGTATTCAGGAGTAAACAGCCGGCGGGTGACATAACCTTTCATGTAGCGCCAGACTCTGCGTACACAAATAATTGAAGCCCTTGACCCTGTCTAGCAGCACAGGGCTGTAAGTACAAACCTGACATTTTGATACCGCTCCGGGGCCCCCTTCTACCACTTATTTTTATATTTCAATAATCCATGACGGCCGGGGAAAGAAGAAAAAAAAAAAAAAAAAAAGGGAGGGGAGGGGGAGGGGAGGACGTGGGGAGTGTGAATGATTAAGATTGTCAAGCTCAAATAATGTACTCAGAAGACAGACTATAAATCAGCTTTTGTGACATTTTCGAAAAACCCCAGCGCACTAAAACGTGTGTGTGTGTGTGTGTGTGTGTGTGTGTGTGTGTGTGAGGAACGCCAGGTTTTATAGTCAAAGCCACCCATGCAAACGCACACACACACACACACACACACACAAACTCCCATACACACATTGCTCCCTTGCGCCAAATGCCATTCATTCATTATTAATATATAGTATATTTATTTATTTATTTATTTCGGGCCTCCCTCCTTCCTCCTCTCAACCGCCGTAACCTTTTCGGTGCAATATCCGTCTGCGGCATGGGCTCTCGATAATGACATCTGGTTGTGTGTGTGTGTGTGTGTGTGTGTGTGGAACGGCGTTGGCGCAGCAGCCACCAACGGGGAAGGTCAGCGGGCTGCGGTCGCTGCATTCGCTGTGGCGAGCGTATACGGAAGCGGCGACGGACGGGCGGTTAAAGAGTGACAGCTATCGACAGCGGGCGAGGGGAGGGAGCCACAGCGCACCCCCCCCCCCATCACTCCGAACGGAGGAGGGATGCTGCTTGTTTTGCCATCGACCGAGGCTCGGCCGGTTCAGTCGATGGTTATCTCTGCCTCTGCACCCCTCATTACTGCACCCCCCCCTCGCAACTAACCCGCCTGGCCTCCTCCTCCTCATCCTCTTTTTTTTTTCTACATCTGTGCTTTAATCATCGCTGCCGAGATGTTGTTTTGCTGTCACATCCACCAAATTTACACCCCCATCAACAGCATTTGCATATTGCCTAATATGGACATTTCCAATTGAGTTTGTCCCTCAGCTGCTGATAGCCGGGGTGTTTCATGGCTGTTATCCCCCACCCTCCTTCCACCACCACTTCCACCACAATGTACAGATAAGAGCGATGAAGCTAATTCCTGACCTCCAGATTGACTTGTTCCAACCTACAGTCATTTACTCGACTTGTTATCAGCCCCCGGGTTAGAGCCCTAGGCTGTAACACTCTGCGGCACACCGGATCCGCCGCAAATGAACGAGAGCCGGAGTGACGTGCATCTGTCAGCAAGTTGCATACATATTTTTTGGAGTTTCCATGCATTTCGCATGGAAACTCGGGGTTTGTCCATATCATCTGCGTGTCCTCCGTCGGAAAAAAATATTGCCATATCGCTAAAGGATCTCATCCTGCTCCCACACTCCTCTCCTCCTCTTGTCCTTAGCTGCATGTTGTTTTGATACACAGCTGCCATCTGTGTGAAATATTAATGCAGTGGGCTGATTTGGGGTGTCGAGCAGTGTCACTCATTTGGCTTTTAATCATGCGGCAGCTCGAGAAAAAAGGAGGGAAAATAACTTCCCTTCCTGGGTGGCTGTCAAAGTCTTCCCAAAGTCATCCGGCACGCAGGGCGTCATGCCTGTCGCCTGTCTCTCCTCTCATTGACAGCTGCATTTTTGGCTCGTCTCCGAGTGGCTGAGCGCTCTCACGTCTAGCCCCCCGTTCAGCCAAAACAAGGACGCCACCCATGAAAATTTAAATACAACACCATCTCATCGCCACCCATGCACAGGCCCCCTTTCTCCTGGAAGGAAAAAAAAAAGGACGAGTTAATAAGATGCTAAATTTTTCAAACTATTTTTTAAAGAATTGGTCGCATTCAGAATCAGGTTTGTTAGCTTGATGCATCACAGACTGCTGACAGTGATAAATGATTTCGCCGGATGCTCAGATGTTAAGTGGCTCCCATTGTGCGCTCATGCAGCATCACATCACGGACCATATAAAGGAGCCTGAGATGTGATGGAGCGTTGTCTCAGACTAAACACATCTCGCCAAACTCGCATTGTTCCAGTTTCCTCTTTGTTCTCCGCAGAGCACTTCACATACGAGAGAATCCGGTTTCCAAAGCACAAAGGGTCCGATCTATGATTAATGCGATTGCATTTATAATTCAGCTAAATAACATAGGCATAATTATTACATTAATCAACAGGGCCCATTGACAGCATTAATGTTTCAGGGAATGTGATCGACTTTGGTGTGATTTTCAAATGTCGCATTTCATTCCAGCACAAAGAACGAAGACGCCTCACGGCAGACATACCTGTCTACGCCGAAAGAGTGACAGCAGCAAATAAGGTTTATATATATTTTCACTTAGAGCATAATTGACCCTCCCCCTCCCCCACGGGCCATTATCTGGGTTTTTAACAAGGCCATCTAATTAATATTTATAGCATAATTGCCTTTTTTCTACTTTATTTTCTGGAGAAAGAGGTAACAAGGCTAAAATACTGTTGTTGTTAATTAAGACAAACGCATTAATTATTAAAGATGCAAACATGTCAAGCAAGCATAACTAATTATTCTAGCGTGTTAACAGTTGTTTAATGTTAGCAGCCGCTGAATTATTTACAGCACACGTGCCATTTTTGGATTGTTTGAAATGTGCCGTGGTAAGTGGGGTGAAGAAAGTCACAGCAGTGTCTCCGGAAAGCAGGAAGAAGTAAAAAAAAAAAAAAGAACAACACATAAAAAAAAAAAAAAAAAAAAAAGTTTTACAGATGGGGACCACCTAGCAATAATTGCTCATTACAGGTGAATGGGAGTGGAATGAGAAGGTGGAAGGGAGAGGATGGGCGAGGTAATTCTGATGCTTTTTCTGTTTCCGTTTTTTTTTTTTTTTTTTTTGAGCAAAGGTGTCAGGGAGTGAAAATAACTGGATGTGACAGCAGACAATTTATGTTGTTACGTCTTAATTGTCACCTGATGTGCATGCAATCTGGAGTGTTGACAAAAGCAGAAAGACACTTCCTCTCTGTGGAGTAGTAGGATGAGGTGTGAGGACAAACAAGCCTGATCAGATCTACCGTGTGGGAGATTTGATGAAAATGTGTCTTTTTAACTAAACCCGGTGTCTTCTGACTGAATCATCCCCGCGCTTCTTAACTTGTCTGTCACTGACATTTGGCCATACAGACAAACAGTCACACACAAATAAACCAGGTAGTGCGCTAACCCACACCCACACACACCGACACAGACACACACACACGCGTATATGCATGCACAAATCTTAATGCAGAGTCCAATTAAGCTGGTTTGATGTAAATCACCACTTCGGTGATGTTTCAAGCCTATAAACATTGTCATATGAAAATTGTCAATTAGTTCAGAGCTGAAATAGCTGTCAGTTCCAATCATCCTTTGCCTGTTGTTTTCTATTCCATTTTCAGACAGAATATCATGATTTCTGTCAAGTTTGATTGTTTCTGGGTGTGAGTAATTACACCAAGCTCAATATAATCATCCATTGTATAAACACCCATATGTTCTGCCTGCCATCAGATATATATATATATACAGATATATATATATATATATATATATATATATATATACGTATAAGGGAACTTGGTATGTCTAAGTACACCGTCAAAGAGAAAGCATCTGAGGACACATCTCAAAAAAAAAAAAAAAAGTTTTGTCACAAATACACCAAGTCTGGGAAACTGACATGTTCTGACGGCTGTGTCACTTCAGAGCTTAAAATGCTGCACTGCACGGAGGAGAATTTGTTGATGCCAATAAACTAAAGACCTCTGCAACGGCGCGCACTATCGGCAGAGTAAAGCAGGTTGTAGCGAAATATAAAAGCCCAAATTTGCATCCAAAATATAACATCACCAGCAAAGATGAGGAGCTAATAAACAGCCTCTTGTCTTAACGCGACAGTTTGAGTCAGAGCCGTGGAAATACACACCCAGCATGCATTTGGCATGACAGACAGTGATGTTTTGATTTCATAAAACACTACAGGTAGCAGCTCCAAATAACTATGGAGGCACACTCCGTTTTTTTTTTTTTTTTTTGCTTTAGTGCAGTATTTGCACTTTTCAAAATCGGTGGAGGCAACAAATCTATTGAGCAACCGCACGTCTCTTGTATATTTTTCACTTTTATGCTTTTCTTCCAGTCAGAATATTTTTTTGTGGAAAGGTTAGTCATAACTCACTGGCTGGCAGTCAAGGGTTTTGATTATCTTCTTTTTCCCGTCTTTTCTTCTAATGGGACAGTCCATCCATAAGACAGTACAAAAGTGATATTTTCCCTCTTACCTCTGGTGCAGTCTATTCCAGTCTGTCTCCCTTTACCACAAAACAATCCATCCCCCCCCCAAAAAGGAGGCGGGTGGGTATTTGTGAAGCTCAAATCGTCAGAAATGTATGCAAAAATATAATGATGTTATTGTAAGGTAGTGACTGAGTTACGTCAGAAGGTGTCGCTGTTGACCGCTGTATGCCCTTGATAAACTAGAAATTCGCTGTGGTTTGTCCTTTACAGGACACCGTAGTTTGATTTTTGCTTTAGTTTGTTCCTTACAGGACACCGTAGTTTAAGTTTCGTTTTCCGGCGGGCGTCATTTTGTTTTTATGTTTATTTCCCGCTGTGTGAAGGTAAGCACAGTAAAACGGCTCCCAGTGTCAACCTAAAATATTTTGATTTATAACACGGCCACATAGTTAATTTGTGGAGATATACATTCTAAATGTGTTTTTTTATGTTTATTTCCCGCTGTGTGAAGTGTGAAGAATGTGCTGTGCCATTGGTTTGGTGAAAATAAAAAGGGACTCAGCCGCAATCCGAACTCCCTGTGTGTGTGTGCGCCGTGCTTCTTCTCCCCGCACTACACCCCCCCAAAGTAACATCAAAACACAACGCAGAGTCCAGGGTGTTAGGGAGGCCCCAGCAAAAGCGGCACGGCCGACGAGACGCACACACCACCGGGTTACATTATAATGACAGCAAACTGTATTTATCTGCCCACTGCAGCGCCCCCTTTTGGCCAGCCGTCATGAAAAGTTCATCTGCTCTCCCGTGGCTCATGGCCGAACTTTCCACGAAATCTCGCAGCGTTGCGTGAATCCATTTGGACGTTATGCACCTTGTTGGGACAGGCCACGCCCACTGCCACGCCCCATTTTGGTGTGGCAGTGATCAGTAATCGGTGTAATCTGCTCTTTCTCGCCCCATGACTGAACTTTCCAAAAAAAAAAAAATGTCGTCACATCACGAGTACCGTTAGACGTTTTATGTCTTGTGTGTGATTGTCCACGCCCTCTTTTGACCAGTCAGTTAATCGTCTCCTTCTCGGCCCATGCATAGCCATTCCGCAAAGTTTCACACAAATTACTTTTTTGGGACATCCTGCCAACAAACAAACAGACAGAACGGGTCTTAAACACAAACCCCAGAGGTAACTATCTGGATGGATGCACTGAATGAGCCATTTTTTGTGTATTTTGGGTGGAAGATTCTTTTAAGGCATCCCTCAGGTCAGCTTGGGTCAAGGCTAAATTTGTCTACGTTAAAAGACGGCTTAATAAGGGAAAGGGCTTTGAACTATAATAAAACCCATAAGCCTACAACCTATGGTGGGAACTAAATCCTCTAAACATCCCAACCAACCTGTCAGTGTTTTCTCATATTAATGACCGTCTGTGGCATTTAAAGAATATTTATTTATTTATTCATTCATGTATTCATTTATTTATTTATTTAATTAATTAATTAATAGAAAACACTGTACCTTGATATGAGAACTGCCTAAAGCTACATCTGGTGGTATGGTGGCTGGCACTGTGTGTGTGCGCGTGTGTGTGTGTGTGTGTGTGCGTGTGTGTGTGTGTGTGTGTGTGTGTGTGTGTGTGAAGGGACACAGGGCACTTTAACTGCAGGTTAATCCCCTCCCCTCACACTCTTGATCACAAATGGCATGCATACATACAAATAAACGCAGACACTGACACACACTGACCCGCACACACACACACACACACACACACACACACACGCAAACACCTCGTCTGCCCTCTGCTGTGATTTATGCACTGATTCTAGCCTGTGCAGACTTGACAGTTGCTTTCATTTTCTTATATATATTTTCCCCCTCCTCGCCAAGGTCATTGGTGAGCAAACCCCTCTCCAAGTTTTTTTTTTTTTTTCCAGCGTCCTCCTCTTTCGTCCTCCTTCTCTCTCTCTCTCCCTCCCTCTCTCCCTCCCTCCCTCCCTGTCTCCCTCAGTGGCCTGATGGCCCCATGAATCATCCCGTCTTCCCCATCGAACTCTCCGACGCCTCCTTCCCACCACAGCCACCCCGACTTCCCCAATCCTTCTTCATTCCAGCTAACAATTTGGTAATGAAATATTGATTTTTAGTTAGATTCAAATGGATGTTATTAACTTTGCATTGATAAATCGCTCCCCTCTCTTTCTTTCTTCTTCTTCTTCTTTCTCCCTCTCTCCCTTGCCCTGTGTTTTGGACGGAGTCCTGCTGGTAACACCTGATTCACAATAAAGGCTGCAGGTCAGATTTGCCACATGACCTACAATGCTCCATTTAGATTCCACTCTCTTCATACACACACACACACAAAGACACACTCCCCCTGCATTGAAAGCTGCAGCTATATACTGATTACTGTCTGTGGTAGATGACAATGGGCTCGACCACATAACATTTAATTTGGGATTGTGGAGTCAGATGAAGCGCCCGTGTTGCGGTGAGTCATGCACGGCCTTGCAGTGTCCTCTCCGGCCGAAGGAAAACAAATTACCAATCCGTGAAGAAGAGATATTTTGAAGAGATAATGCACTTTCAGTTGCTTTGTCAGTCCAGATCATTTTGGGTTGGCGGGATATGATGATCACCCAAAGCTACCACCGCTTTTTGTTGATTGATGGGAGGTACAATACACACAATTTAGTCTTTAGGGTTTAAAAAAACAAAGCATGAACAGCAGAGGTGTTTTACTGTCTCTCTGCGGTGGTCAGTGTTTCATCTCCCAACCAAAAGGTGGTGCTCAGGTAATGGATAACCCCTGGGACACAGGTAGATTGTCGCCGTTGTACGGTGCTTTTTAATTCCAGAGACTTACTTCGACTCTTTTTTTTTGTTTTTTTTTTGTTTTTCTGTGTGTCAATTTGTTCTCCAAAATGACTGTCAGCGTCTCTGGGCTAAGGTTTGTCGGCTGACTGAGGGAAATCTCAGTGGCTATAATTTGTTCACTTTAGATGTGTTTGTTTTGTCTCTGACAACATTGCTGAAATGGAACTGTCAGCGCAAAGACAGACTTTGAACATGGCATTTTCTTTCAAAAGCTTTCAGTTTAACGGCGGCTGTACTTGATGTTTAACATTGTGTGTGTGTGTGTGTGTGTGCGTGCTAACTGGAGTGATTTCAGTTGTGCTCTGTGTTTTCGGCTGTAAATGCTTTTGTTTTGTATTATGTCCACATAATTTTAACTATAGCTCAACACAAAACTGATGACTTAATTGATGTGTATTGTAGCCCTCTCTCCTTCCCTTCAAGAGATAAATTTCTTCTTGCCAAGCCCTTGGAAATAAAAATCTGGTCTTAAGTACACTCTAAAAAAAAAAAAAAAAAAAAAAAAGTGAATCTTAACAAGTGATTCAGTTTCATCTCAATATGGAAAGGCGGCACTCCAAAAAACGAATGATACCTCGGGTCTCCATTCTTCAGGTCTGAAAAGCCTCAGAGGTCTGATGGATCCTGATGGCTGAAACGCGACAGCATGTGTTGCCCTCCACGAGCTTTAAATTTGTTGTAATAAAGACCTGAAGAATGGAGGCCCGAGGTATCATTCATTTTTTGGGGGTGCCGCCTTTCTCTATTGATTCAGACTACTTTGTGATTCAGGCTGAACACCCACTCCTACAAATAATGAGTGCACTTGCCTCCTGTTTGTTTAATTTAGTTTCATATTCTGTCTTCGATTCTTTTTCATAATACAAGTGAAAAAAAAAAAGTCATTTGGATAAAATAATACCACTTGTTTCCATTACTAATTAACTCTTTCTTGATACTCGTGGTCTCATCTGCCTTCCCTGAAACTGCATTGGAAGTAAGTCGGATTATCTCACCCCACTGGCACATTTATTCATTTGTTTTAAGAAAAACAAAAGTCTAAACTTGAAAATGAGACAGTAAAAGGCTTCGTAATATGGAGATTTTTTGCAGTGCATAATACCCAAGTTGTAGTTTCCTTTTACTTCATTCTCTACATATGAAAACTAATGCATTCATCAGGGATTTTGTTTTTTTGTTGTGTTTTTTTTTCCTTGCAAGGCCCGCTTGAGACACTGGACATCACTGCATAGCTTTACCAGAGATGCATATACAGTATAGCGTGGAGAGGAAAGTGCACCCCTTCCTGCACACACACACACACACACACACACACACACACACACACACCCTCATTTCCCTTCCCTATCCAGTATTAAAGCCAGCTATTTGACACAAGATGGACGCGGTGGACAGGCAGAGCCCAGGGGACACAACCAGGGTTGCATATGAGGCGTCCGTTACCGGGAGGGCCATTTACATTTCTCTCTGCGCGTTTTCTCTGACAGCGACACAATTTCCTGTTCCGTCTGGCGAGCTTTTGACTGCGAGCCGAGGACTGAAATGTAATCTGGGGGGCCCACGGCGCGCTCGGCCTCCCCTGAGTATTTCCCCACCAAAACCTTGAACTCTGCTCGGGTAATCTTTTATTCCAGGGCCTTGCGTTTTAAGCCTGAGAAACAATGGACCACTCCAGAACAGACTGACTAATATCCTGACCGTAAGATTGCTCCACTAGACCCAGGTTAGATTATCCATACTGTGCACACACACACACACACGCATGCACACACATCTCTAGCTAGATTACAGGCCGCTTGTTTCCTGTCTGACCCCTTCCTTGCCTGTTTTTGTGAATGTTTCCACATTGGTGCAGGTTTTAAAATATAGCTAGTCATGCATGCACGGGGGATTGAAGGCAGGCGAATGACAGAGAGAGAAATTGAGGGAGCGTGATGCATCTGCGAGCTCCGAACCCAACCTGGAACGCCGATCGGGAATGCTGTGTTTGAGGTCACGTTGATTTCTCATGGGAAAGGCTCTATGTAGGTTTATAGAAACGCGGCGGCGTGGTCTCTGCTGCCACGGTGATTTATGTTTCGACAACAGATCACGATGGCAGACAAGCCTCGCGCACTAGCGCTGACACTGTGCACATGATGCATGTACCGCTGGGCATGTTTGTGACAGTGAGTGGCACATTTTAAATCAACATGCACCCCATCCATGCCCTAACATGAGAATTCAAATTGTGACTTTTTTTTAGTCGTGGAAAGCAGCAGTTCACTTTTAACATTTAGTCGTGTGCTAGCCGGGCCAAGCTGAACATTTTCCACTTCTCACCTCGGCTAACATTGATGTAGCTGTTATTGATATGCCAATGCAAAAAAAAAAAAAAAAAAAAATGATATAAATGTTTAAGACCATAGCCTCAGTGATCAATACAAGAGGCGGGATGCATCCGATGAGACTGTAAAACAGAACACTAACAGCACAGCGTATAATCCTGCCGCATCCTCACACTCTCTGCAGATAGTTTTACGACACCGTGACCTTTGTTAGGCTGTCAGAGGTGCGCACCCCTTCCTCCGCTCTCCAGCTCGCTGCTATAAGGACATATTAAATCTAGATAGGACCGCTGTATTAAGTGGGGAGCCTGTCTCATGCTACATGTAGATAACCTTGTGTTATTAGCTCCCTGATGACCAATCAATACGCCACTTCCTAGCTGCTGAGGATGAACCAAGTCCCTCACCTAGATAATCATCTCTCACTGTCTGACGCCGAATAATTGGTAGCCTCTCAATCCCAGCTTGGTTGACAAGGGTGGTTTGCATATTAAAAACACCGGGCTCACAGTCCATCATTCTAAACAGAGAGAATAAACATGCATATACATAATATTTTGAGATAATTGAGCTGGGAAGCATCGCCAAACCCCAAGGAGCAAAAATAGCGTGATAAAGAGAACCTTGGGATGGGCTTCGCTGAAAGTATACAGCTGATTACCACCGTGATGCTATGCATAGTGAGTGAAGGATGGTGTTTATTACGGCGTCGGAGAAGGACCGCAGCAGAGAGTCTGGTCCCTGATGGCCGTCTCTCTACGGAGTGGAGACATCATCTTCCCGCCGAGCGGCAGGTCCCCGGTGGACAGGATTGACATGGATGATGAGGATGGTGATGATGTTTAAACGGAAAAACTCCCTGTCCATCTGTCCACATCCACACTTCTGCTGCCTCTCGCGCTGACACTCTGCCTCTCTCTCCATTTTTCTGTCTCCTCTCTCCTCATATTAGCACGCCTGGGTGATGTTCTTCCTCCTCCTGTGAAGAAGTCGTTACATGTCGCAGCTGTAATTGGTTGTGCGTCTTATTTCTTGTTATTATGCCAGTCAACCAAATAAGTGAAGTGGCCTAAAAGTGAAACAACTTGAACGTTATTTTGCTGAATGTGGACTCTATGCCATGTCATATCAAGAGGGTCTGAGCTCAGGCAGTTGAATTAACCAATCAGGGTAAAGCACATACGATGCGGCCATACTCTAGGATCTTGGAAAAAAAGGACCCAAGAAGGCCCGCCGATGAAGGTTCTTGAAAATCCAGTTTCATAATAATGGTGATTAAGAGAGAACCCTTCAGTTATGAGTTATGTGAAGGTGAAAATATTTTTTTAAAAAACATCCACCGACACTGTTGTTCCTAAAAATGTAATTTGGACGCGTAGAATATTTCAATAACACAGACAAGAAAGGTCAGTAGTACCTTTTGATGGCATTTAGACCACCTATTTTCTATTTTTTCTATTTTGTTTTTCTATTTTTTTCTCTATATTCCTTGTTTATAGTGTTTATATTGCTTTTTGCTATTTATTATCTGTTTATACTGTTCATAATGTAAATTATGCTTCATATTTTGCTATCCACTTTGCTGCTGTAATGCTTGAAATTTCCCCACTGTGGGACTAATAAAGGAATATCTTATCTTATCTTTATGGTCCAATTGTTTATCAGTGTGTTGCATCAAAACAACATTGAAAATGTGTGGAGCAATAAGTCATTGATGTCCGGCTATCCGGCATATCTGAAACATCTCCATATTACACTGTTAAAATCTGTTAAATAGAACCATAACAGGAACCTTTTCAGTTCTAGCAAGAACCCTCTGGAGTCAATTCCACTTCTAAACTTGTCACCTTGGATGAGTAGTTCTCAAAACATCTGAAAAGTGTTTCCATCTCAGACCAGTAAACTCTGCATGAGGGCTTTACTGGTCCTTGAACCCTCAATAGAGAAATCTTTTACCTGAGACCAGTTTTAGGGTAACAACCAGTTTTCAACTTCTAATGCAATTGAAAACAATTTATAGCTGACAATGTATTATATTGTTTTAGTGGTGGTACTGGTAATAATTAATTTATATAATAATCATTAATCAATTGTTTTACTTTGTAGTCTTTTTTTAGATGATTGGCTTAATTCTTTTAACTTGAAAACATGATCTTGGATCGCTCATTTGTTTTTGTTTTTTTACAATAACAAACCGGTGTGGTTTAGACATACTGATGTTCAGCATTTGTGGTTGTTCCTTAAGTGAAATTGTCTTGGTGGTGTTGTCAGTTTCAAGCTCCACCTGGTCAGACATGGTCACTGGAAAAGTCTTCTGCCACCAGAGGAGGTGACAAATCAAAATGTAGATGTAGAGGACAGAGCACCTGTAGGACTATTTTTTAATTCGCCCCTTGCTGACAAATGGGGCTGCCAATTCGTCAAATTGTCTAAGTTTGAGCCTCAAAAGCCACAGCTTTACAATTAATGAACACCTTTAACCATTAAACCCTTGTTGGTGCAGCAGGATAATGATTAAGTGGACGGTCTTGTTTCAGTGACAGCAGAGCATGTGCTGAAGTATCTTTGAACAGTAAACTGTGTCGCCACCACCTCTAGGGGCGTTGTTTTCTATTTGACCCTGTGCGCTAACCTCCACGTGGAGGGGTCATTTCTTGTTTGTCAAAAAGACAAACAAGAAATCAAAAACAGGGATGTGTCGTGTTTTAAGCTCTGAGTTTTTAACAGCAAAGCCTGGCAGAGTGACCCGGCGCTGGCACCGACCCCTTTGTCTAGACTGGAGTTGGTAAAGGTCACTTGGTGGTTCTCTGTGGAATCAGACTTTGGCTGGCAGGGTAAACTTTAGATATAGCTGTCATCTCTCTGTCTCTGCCTCCCATGGTGGTACCGAGGGCATGTGTGTTTGTGCCTTTTACAAGGACAACATTTAGCCACTGTGTGTGTGTGTGTGTGTCAAAGCAAGAGAAGGGGCGCTCTAATATCAAAGCACTCGGAGATCACTGACAGGATTGGCAAAGCTAGAGCTTCTTGGATTGAAGCTGGATGGTGGAGGTTGTGGAGGCTGACAGCCAGCAGAGTGCCCACCCACGGGGGCTGCTGTTCCTGGGGCACGGATGCGGCCAGGCGCCAGGGGAGCTCCAGGGAAGCTCCAGACTGAGGGGGAGCCTGTCATAGCTGGATCAGTGGAGGAGGCAGATGCCCTGGACCTGGGTTCAGCACACAGCACTCTGGGGATGATTCAAATGGAGCACTGAGGCTGGAGCTGGTAACCTCTGAAACACAGCACGCACGTCACAAACACAGACATACATAAACAGGCAGATATACGTGCAGTGATATAGTTGAGGGTAGGCCCACCTAAAATGAGTTTACTCACCTTTTTAGGCTTAAATAAATGTTTAGAAGCTGAAATGTATTGTATGCATATACATTAAGTTGCTTGCTGTAAGTGACAAGAGGATGGAGTTGAAGAACAGAGGATAAACTGTCTCTCCAAAAGTATAACCTACCTTTTCAATTGCTACTATATCATGGTATGCAGTATGGGGAAAAAAAAAACAAAAAAACAATCTAATTATGTACAGTGTGTGCATAAACAGCAACAGCACACACACACACACACACACACACAACACTTAGACAACACTCAGTTTAGGCATTCATCTGTTGATCCACTCATACGTTGTCAGGGATGGTTTAGTCAACATTTACCATCATGAGCAATTTTCACCTCGAGTGAGAAGCCAGACAACTCTAACTTGATATTGGGAGTCTGCTGTAAATTGCAGGCTCCATGAGAGAAAGTGATCTGATGGAAATCACCACATTACTGCTGTTTTGAACCTATAAACACTGTCATATGAAAATTCTCAATTAGTTCAGAGCTGAAATAGCTGTCACTTTTAATCATCCTTTGGCTATTTATTTTTTTCCTGTTTCATTTTCACACAGATCACCATGACTTCTGTCAGGTTTGATTGTTTCTGAGTGCCTACATGAACCTCAACATAATTATTCAGTGTATAAACATCTGGATGTTCTGTGTCTCATCAGGTAGATGCAGGTAAACGAATCACCTGAATAAATGAGGAATACACAATATATTGAACGCTAGAGCTTCCACGTGTGCTGTCCCCCAGGAAATTAAGCAATTAACATCCCATCATGCGTAAGGTTATCTATAATAATGGGAAGACCCGTTTGCTCATTATTTTAGTTACCGTGTCTCGAAGAAATTTCAGTGACTTTGAGGAGAGTGACTGCAGTTTCGCTCACAAAAAGAGTTCAGCTCGCTGGCCAGTGTGGAGAACAAGTTTTGCTTCATGTTATTAAACTAGTTCAATCAAATGTTGCAGTAGCAAATCTGAATAGTGATTTAAGTTGTTCACATTTTGTTATTTGACGTATAGTTAATTTCTGCAAGTGCCACTTTTTCTGGTTATAAAAGGGAAAAATTGGGGTTACAATAATTAGAGCATGAAGCATGTTGCATATCTGCATGCACTGCAAAAAGTCAAAATCTTACCAAGATTATTTGTCTTATTTCAAGTCAAAATGTCTTATTCTAGTCAAAATATCTCATTACACTTAAAATAAGACATGATCAGCTCAGAAATAACTTGTCTTTAGACAATTTTAAAATTAGCTTGAAACAAGAAACAAATTTTGCCAATTCAAACAAGCAAATTTTTACTTGTGACACAAGTGAACAAGTGAAAATTTGCTTGTTTCATTGGCAAAATTTCTGAGCTGATTATGTCTTATTTTAAGTGTAATGAGATATTTTGACTAGAAATAAGACATTTTTACTTGAAATAAGACAAATAATCTTGGTAAGATTTTGAGTTTTTGCAGTGTGTAGGTTGCATTTTTGTCCATCCTTGCTCTCTATGTCCACTATGGCTCAAGTGAAGCTTGAATAAATATGTTTTTGCAATCAAAAGTTGTTTGTTTTATTATGGTTTGTGCCACTTTGGAAGCTTTGGAGGTTTGTTTGTTTTTTCACCGCTGTTTCTGGTGGATTATAGAGGAGGGAAATTGCCTAATTCAACTTTTTGCTCATTTTTAAGAATATATTTTTTATCACTGCCTGTCATGTCTCAAACCAACCTCCTCTGAATGCAGCATGCCCTCCACATTATTTTGTTTGGTACAGAGCTCAGCTTGTTTTCGTTTGGTTTGGGTTCAGAGTCGTGAGTCCAATTTATCGCCTCAGGTTCGACCTTCCCAACTAGTTTTCACTGCAAGATGCCCCAGTCCTCTCCCCTCCTATGCATTGCCCCGTGGGCATTGCAACCAACCTCTACCCTTCACCTTGCAGCTTATGAGCCCACAATGTGATGTGCCAACAACCAGATGCTCATCCACACTTATTCAAGTATTGGTGTATTCACTTTACCCTAAACCTTCACTTTAACCCACTGTAACTGTAATGAAAAGTGTCCAAAGAACTGAATTTGGATGCATACGTGTACACACACACACACACACACACACACACACACACACACACACACACAGCAACACAAAGTCTCATTCATTGGCAAGCTTTGTTTTCATATCCTGGGGACGTTTGAGCTATAGTGTTATAGTGTTTCACTGATAGTAATGTAATATCACAGAAAAGACCATCACTGCTGCCAAGCCCCTCTGCAACTGGTACATCTGCAAATATATTTATTTATTTTATTTTTTATTTATTTTCATTGCATGGTTTGAGATGCAGCCACCATGTCAGCTGTTACCAGACAGCACACCTCTGTGGAATTACAGAAACCCCACATCCTCTGACCTACATCCTACAAATGTTACGTATAGAAATAAAGCCATGGCAAGCACGATTTTGCAGCAAGTTTAAGGTCCATTTTGAAATGAGTACATTAACGATTAGTGAAGTGCGAGATGGTAGGCCTAATGTTTCACATATTACAATCAAATACTGACATCAATTTTGCATAAAGAGATAAATATGACTTTATACCTTAATGATACAACTGAATTAAATTGCTATTTTATTAGTAATAATGAAAGTGAGTTTGTCTAAAATACTTTTCTGAGGATCTGGGCCAAATCTCTTGTTTTGAGAGATACCAGTTGCTCCTCTGGTTAGCATGGCGGAGCTGAGGCTTTTCCACAAACTCCAATGAGATGCACAGGACGTAGACAGGCCCTTCTAGGTTATCAGAAGTGGTGTGTATGTGTATGTGTGTGTGTGTGTTCACGTGCATATATGCCATGTCCGCCCTCAGTGTGGAGGATATTGACAGTACTGACAGGACACTGATTATGTGGCCCGCAGGAGGCTGAGGCCTGTCTGGACATCAGGTGGGAGTCACAACACCAAGGAGCGGTGAGACAATCACAGAGAGAGAGAGAGAGAGAGAGAGAGAGAGAGAGAGAGAGAGAGAGAGAGAGAGAGGCAGGTGTCAGGGGCAGAAGGCCAATGACAATAAGCTGTCTCTCCCAGCTGACACGAAACCCTCACTATCAGCCTCAGATTAACTACAGCTCTGACCTGCTCCTCTCACATGTGAAACATACACACACAAAGGGACAGTCATGAACTCACACATACACACACACACACACCTACAGGCATACAGGCCACATACACAGAAACACACTCCCTCCCTGACCCCTGTAACTACATGTTTAAACTTAGAATGAAAAATCAAACATCAAAATATGACTGGCAGACAATCCAGACTTGCAAGAATTTATAATAATAATAAAAAAAATGCTTGTAGTTAAGGTTAAGTGCTGCAGTTGGTTATCTAACACGGTGCTTTTTAGTGAGGGGATGAAACAGTCATAGCAGCTCAGTGCACCTGAACCACAGCAGCTCTTCCTCGTCAAAAGGTTAAGAATCTTTATTATCTATTAACCTACATGCAAAAAAAAAAAAAAAAAAAAAAAAAAAAACTTCAGCTTAACAAGTCATTTAGGTTTATAGTCAGTTTTGTTGAAACAGATGAAAAAATCTTGTTTTTTTTTCAATGAAAATAATAGGTAAAAACAAGAAATAGATAGAAATAAATAGGCAGAAACAAGCCAGAATAAGGGAGATTAGCCCATTAGCATCCAGAAAATGAACATTGGAAAACAAGTTGATTATCATTTGAAACAAGTGGGAATGTTTCATCCCACTGGCTGAAAACAAAGCACTGAAGATGAGATTAAAAATGTAGATTTTTTTTCTTTTTGCAGTGTTTTAGTTAAGATTTTTTTTCCTTTACACAAATAGAATGTCAGAAAACTGGATTCAAGAATTTTGCTGAACCAAAGTGACAGTAAATAAAGTACACTGCTTCAAGAGGCCGTCACGTTGTTTTTAAGAAATTTTAGAGCTGCTCTTGGCAATTTAACACTTTTGCGACCACAAGTTACTGTGAAAACTGAAATCTGCTTTCTGTGTATGGACCGCTCACCAACCCGCTGTTTACGCAACAGTTTTACGTTTCGCTCTCTTGTTCATCACTTCAAGTGTGGAGGATATGTGACACCGTGATGTACACAGGGTAAACACAGTGAATCTGTACAGCTGTATCAACCCTGCACGGTGACTCCAGCTGATAAGATGTGAGCATTTTTACATAAAAATCTTGCCCAGTGCAGCTTCAAAACAACATGATTTGCACTGGCAACAAACCAAATTCTCTCACCCACTTGACAGCTGTTTTTTTTTTTTTTTTTTTTTTTTTTTTTTTTTAAAGAAAAACAAAATTTTGGAGTCAGTATTAGACTGCTTGATTTCCTGAGTTTCTGAGTTTTTTTTTTTTTTTTTTTTTTTGCAAGGTTCCCTCTATGTTTTTTTCTCCATATCTGCCTCTCTGTCTTGGCTCCCAGTTTTATTTCACCCTCCCTCCTGTCTCTGCATCTCCCCACATGACTGATGGCGGTGGGCTGGTGCTACATGTTTCTCAAGGACCTCTGATGGGTGCTGATAATAAAACTGATGTAGGAGCCAAAGGAAGTATCTTCTGGCCCCTCCCCTGCCATCAGCAGAGAGACAAATAGATGGAGAGACAGAGGGAAAAGAGAAATACAGCAGAGAGAGGAATAGAGGGGTAATTGTTAAAGCAGGACTCTTGTCTCCTGGAGCCACAGCAGAGATTTTAAAGCCTGCAGAGCATTAATGACATGCCTATGGCCGCAGCTGAAATGTTAGGTTGTAATGGTGGCCAATGGGCAGTTGTTTTCATTGCATTTGTCTGAACGCATTTCAACTTTCTCACGAGACTGAGCAGGCTGAGGCTCCGCTCTCACCAAGAACTTAAGTTTATGCTATACGTCCTTTCCCAGTATTTTTTTTTTTCCCCATCGGGTTAAGATCAGTTGAAATGAGCATTTTCCATTATTTGTACAATCTTCAATTATGCATTAGGCTGTGGTGTGCACATTAAAAAGATGCAACTAAAATGCTCATTAAATTTGCATAAGCGACAGCATTTAAACTGAGGACAAATACGTAGGCAGCGGTCCATTTACCGCCCTGCGGATGAAAGGGCATGGGATATCAAGAGGTGGAGCTACGTCTGAATTCACAGAGAAAACCCTAATCTCACTCAATTGGCCTTTACCAACTAATTGACTTTTAATTAATCCCCTTGATATTTGGACAAGCACAAACCTTAGCAATAGGTGTTCTGTGGTGGAAATGTGTGTGGACTCATCTTTGTACATGAGGTGAGGCACATGGTGATATTCTGTGAATCGCCAGAGGTTTTCCTCAACTTCCTTTTCCAACATGTGAATGTTGTGGTGTCTGAGGAGTGCAAAAAAAAACAAGAAAAGAAAAAAAACCTCAATAAGAGAATTTCAACGTAGAGAGGGCGGCTGCACATCTGTTTTGTATCTCATTTGCTTTATTTCTTCAAGTACTGGTTAGTTTTTCCTTGATTTTCAAGCCGCCCTGCGCTTCAGCACGGTCGCAGCAGGAAACCACTTCCCCCGCTGGAAGTGTGTGCATTCATGTACAGCCTGGTTATCTATGAATAAAATTTATTTTGCAAATAAAACAGCCTCATACAGGTTGGAGCTGAGTTACAATGGGCTTTTGAAAACGCCGTTCAGTGGGAGATTTTTAGTTCAATATAAGATGCAAATGGTTGAATGTATCAGACACCATCAGGGCACGTGTTGCATTCATTTTTTTTTTTTTTTTTTTCATTTTTGGATACCGTAGATGGACAATTTTCAACACAGACCAGTTCAAATCAAATAATGAAATGCTAAATGTGAAATTATACCTGAACATCACTGAAGACATTATTCCTAAACATGCAAACACAGGGGTGAGGAACCTCCAGCCTCCGGGCCATGTGTGGCCCATGAGACTGTTTGATCAGGCTTGCAAGGTAATTCAAACAAAATAATGCAATATAAAATACAAAATAAATAGTAAGTAAAAAAAAAAAAAAAAAAAAAAAAGCTCAGTTATGAAAAGAAAAGTAGATGTGGAATATCATGTTTAAAGGAGAGATGGACAAACTTTTTTTTTTTTTTTTTTAATTAAAGATAAGCGCCAGGGTGTCTAGTTTGTGGAAAAGCACCTTTACTGCTGCAAACCTGCTAAACTGGACGAGGTGCAAGGAGAACGTTAGCACTCTTTGGCAAAGTTTTGGGCGTCCAGCAAGCAGCTTTCACAAGACCTGAGACATTCTGACGGAGACAAACGTTACGCAGGCAGGTTTTTACGGCGAGTGAGCTGAACGCTAAGAGGCTGAACCCTCGTTCAGAAGGAGAACAGGAGTGTGTTTCTGTGCGGGACGACCCGCCGCTGTGAGCAGCTCCTTTCAACCAGCTGCAAACAGCATCATCATCATCATCATCATCACTACCACGTGACATCAGACGCCTCGCCAAAGAAAATCAGTTCCAGACATCACATTAAGGTTAGTGTGAAGTTTGACCAATAAAAAGCATGTGAATTTAACAATAAAATTCCTATTATTAATATTAAAATGTTAATAAAATTATTGCAGTAAATTTTAACGAGATGATTTTGTATGGCCCTCAAAGGATGTTCTAAAAATTCAAATGTCCTTTGACAGGAGAAGGGTTCACCATACCTGCCTGAGCAGGACTTTAAATGAAGATGATAAAACAAAATGAAAAAGAAAAAAAGGTGCAAAAGTCAAGAGAATGACACTTTATTAAAAAAAAAAAAAGTCAAAAGAAAAAGAAAGAAAGAAACAAGGTGATTAACACTGGAAACACAGGAACTTATCTTATATATATATATATATATATATATATTTGCAAGTGTTTGACTGTCTAGCTGCTGCAGAAGTGGAAACCCAAACAGCACCAATCAGACGCTGATGATGATGCCACGCACACATAAACTCCTCATGAAAACACCCGCCTTCGGATTACTTTCATCACATTTGAATTTACAATCCAATTGCCGTGTGTGTGTGTGTGTGTGTAACTGTAGGCTTTGGTTTGTCAAAGCACACCGAGCTTCAGTGGGAGTTTCAGCATTTCCACTTAATAAGAAACCAAAAGCGCAGAGGAACGACGAAATCTTTGTTTTAATGACGACTCTGTCAGCAGAGATTAAGGAGCGGGGCATAATGTGCACGTTTGTACATAAGTGTGTTTTCAGGCTTGTATGCATGCATGTGCGTGTGTGTGTGTGTGTGTGTGTGTGTGTGTGTGAGTGTGTGTATGCCATTTAGGTTCACTTTACTATATATCTCCAAAAGAATTTCATGCAGGCTAAATAACTTGAGGCAGTGGGTGGTGAAGGTGTGTGGGGAGGTTATTGTGCGTGGGAGGTATAATGAAGTATGAATAGAGAATGCTGAACATGTAGTGATCAAGGGCATGGAGAGAGAGAGAGAGAGGGAGAGAGAGAGAGAGGGGAAGAGAGAGACAGAGAGATTATAGGGGAGCAACAGAGAGAGATAAAGAGAGCTGATGGACATGTCTCATCCTCTCTCTGACAGCTTCATCAATAGCCTCAGGACACACACACACACACACTGACACACACAAACACACACACACACAGGCCTCTCCTGTGTCTGATTGACAGCTAGCAGGTGCTGGGTGAATGAAGTTGTCAGGCTGGCTGCTGATCAGCTGTGCGTCGCTGTAACAACAGCTGAAGGCTCAGCTCGACGCGCCGCTGCACTTCAAGGTGATCTCTTGCTTTATTATGGCAGTGTGTGTGTGTGCGTGTGCGTGTGTGTGTGTGCGTGCATGTGTGTGTGTAATTTAAAATGGACCACATGAAATAAGAGGCTATGTTACATTGTGCAATTTCAACTTTCTGCTCTATCTAAAGTTACTCATGTTAAAGCTGCGCAAGTTATTTATATCTACCTATTTATTGGACTTTATTGTTTGGGTTGAAGACATTTCACAGTCCATCCAAAGAGCTTCTTCACATCTAATGAAGAAGCTGAAGAAGACATCTGGATGAGGATCCACTTCACCTTTTTGGGTTGAAGACCCAAAAAGTCCAGAGTCCTGAGTCCAGTAAGTAGACTAATTTCTTTACATGGATATCTCCCTACCTTGATGACTGAAAATAATCTATGCATTATACATCTTTTTCTTGGCATTTCTGCATTATTTTGACAGTGAGGAAAAGCAGGAGACAGACATGCAGCAAAGGGTCATAGGTCGGACTCGAACCCAGGACGCTGCGATCAGGACTCAGCCTTGGTACATGCTTCACGCTCTTATCCAGTGATTGACTGTTTGATAAGCCTAAAGCACAAATTGTGGCTGCAGCACAGAAAAATGTTCCATCCCCACTAAATGTGACTCCATAGATTCACCCTTACTCCTTTTCCACCAACACAGAAACAGTTTTGAGCATTTTGTCCCAAAGTAAAGTGCCTCAGAACAAGAAAAGTTGTTTCCTAGCTGGAACCGAAAAATTGCAGGTTTTCCTTGACCTGTGACAGCATCAATGGGCGTGTCATCTCGCTACAACTGTGCACGTCCACTGTGCAACGTTGATGACACATCCTAGACATATCCTTACGTCTCCGCTAAAAAACTAGTGTAAACACGGGCTGGCTGCCAGGAAGGGTCTCAGGGGGGGAAATCTGAATCTGAATCTAAAGAGTGAAACAGAAGCCGTCCTGCGAAAACTGCACTGACAAACGTCAGATCTTCTGTGTGAACAGCGATGGCCACCTCACATCATCTCTTGGATTTGCAGTTTGCAGTACAGTTGTGTTGCCTTTGCAGTGATTTTGGTGTACAAGAGTGGTGGCATTTGCTGGGATCTACAGCAGAACCTCCCCTACCTTTCCTTTTTTTTCCCCTTAACCTTTACCAGTTGCATTTATATTATATATAAAGTTAGGGATGTTTGGCTTTTGGGTGAAATTTATGTAAAATGTAAAATGTTCACGCTACAGCGATATTATATCATGAAAGTAGGGCATTTAAGTAGAAGCATACACTGGTGATTTCCTCATCTCAAACAATTTGTTCAAACAAAAGCCAACAACAGTGGTGGATATACCACAACAAAAAAATGTCAGTGTCAATAACTTGTCATGTGCCCTTGAGCATCAATTACAGCTTGACAACGACGTCTCATGCTGTTCACAAGTCGACTTATTGTCTGCTGAGGCATGGCATCCCACTCTTCTTGAAGGGCGGCCCTCAGGACATTGAGGTTCTGGAGTACAGAGCTCCGAGCCTCTACACGGCGACTCAGCTGATCCCATAGGTTTTCTATGGGATTCAGGTCTGAGAAAGTGCAGGCCACTCCATTTGAGGTACCCCAGTCTCCAGCAGCCGTTCCCTAATGATACGACCTCGATGAGCTGGAGCATCAAACACCTGATGTGAATTTTGCCGTTAAACTCCTTGTTAGAGAACAGCAACTTGTGCAAAAAGTACTGAAACATTGAACAGTTGGACATGTGCATTCAAAAGTTTACAGAAGGTCACATTAAGTTCACCTGTAAAGGTTATAATGCATTTTAGGTTCATCCTGAAATTTCACCCGAAAGCCGAATATCCCTAACTTTTTGTGAGTAGTGTATATATATGGAGTCAGCCATTTTATTAATACTGGATTGCCTCCAGGAGATCTCCACTACAAATAGTCCAGCTGTTTGATGATAATAAACCTGAACATATATTCCTCCTTAAACTTGAATTTTATGTTAAAAACCAGGTAATCAAGGCTTATTAAGGTCATCAAGCCTATCTAGAAACAACATCTCTGCTTGTCCGCTTGTTTCCTGTCACCTGCGTGCGGTCACATTTGGTATCTTTTGGTGTAAAGCATCACAGACCAGCCCGGTCGGTAAATGTGAACATGCTGTGTGAAGTTTACTGACAACATGTTACATGATTTCTGTGGAAAACTGAAGTTCAGATTTCAAACGGCGCCTTAATTCTCTCGTTGCCGTTGTTGCCGTTGCATAGCTTCAGCACACATACTAAAATTCTTCCCAGGCTTCTTCCAGAGAGCTGTCACCGCTCGCATCCGGCCCACCGTGGACTCCACCCCCGTACATCCACACAAACCCTGATCTACTGCTCCCCTGGCATAGAAACTGACTTTAACCCCACCGCACTCGCTGTTTACTTAATTGCAAAGAACCACATGGTAAAATTTGTGTTTTTGTTGAGAGAGGGACTGTAAGATATGGGAGCAGGGGGTCCCCTTTGTCTTGTCGACGCCACATCATTTGATGAGCTGTGAACAAACCTGCTTTCAAAATGGTGTCCTTTTTGTTTTTTGAATTAACTTGCGCGCTTTGTACCGTTCCAGTCCAAGTGGAAAAACGAGCTCCTAAATCTGGGAGACGTTAGAAGTAGCGAAGAGGATTCCCAAGTCTCTAAGACCGAATCACAAACAGTCCTGACGGGGTTTCTGCAGGGCTTTTAATCAGACAAACATTCAAAATCTTTCAGTGAGCTCTTAAAAAGTTATCACATTAATCGCCAGAGTATTACAGTGATAGTAGACGTAGTTAGTGATGTGGGGGAGTTTCCATTCATGTGTCAAACTTTCACCAGCCAGAGGACTTAAAAAAATAAAAAAAGCCTTTATTATTATTATAAGTTATTATTACTGATGTCACTTACCAGTCTGCAGTGTGTGCCAGGCTGTCATGCCTCCCTGCCCTTCTGCTACACACACACACCTGTCCAAATGTGCTGTCCATGTATAAATTAAAATTAATCTATCAATCGCTCTCCGGTGCACATTATATTACATTCCATCTGATGCTAATGCGCTAAGTGGCTTTATTTATTTATTTTTATTATTTTTTATTTATTTGCCCCCATGCACTGCAATGTTAAGGCTTAATATATAAATTCCTGATGCACTGATCTGTCTCTTTGTGTGTTAAATTCTGTGTGTCTGCATATCTGCGCATAATAAAGTCATGCTTGTGTAGTTGTGCTATTATTAAAAATTAAATTCAGGATCTGGCTGGACTCCGGCCTCAGATTTCATGTGTGATGTGTCGGGCCGGATCGAGTTGGGCCTTAAAGCAGACAGGGAATGCAGGGCTCGGGCCAAAACTCCAGCCTAAACTGGGCCTCTTGTGTGTTCCCGAAATAAAATAGGTTTTCAAGAGCATTTTCCCTAAATCTAACTCGTTGTCTGGTGTTTTTTTTTCCCCCAAATCGAACTGCATGTGTCTTTGCCAATTCAAGTGAACTCGCCTCTGCAATGACATGTCAAAAAGAAAGAAAAAAAAAATCTCCAAAATTCAATCCGAGGCTTGAACCCGTGTCCCGGGGCTTGGCCGCCTCCACCCAACAGCCAGCTCTGCCCCACCTCCTCCCCGGTGATGCCACTGAGCACACAGAGCAGATACGGCCTCTTTTTTTTTCGCCATAATTAAACAAGTTTTCGCCTTTATTCCATGTCCATTAGCAGAGCCCATAGCCCTGCTAGGGAAATGGTCATTATCACAGACAGAAATAGGGACATAAATTTGCTGTTAATGAAAATGTCAATTAGTGGCCTGCTCTGTTAGAAGGAGCTGATAGCGCCAACACTGTGACTTCAGCATCCACAGGCTCACCAGGGCATCTCTGTCCCTCCCCCTTTCTCACACACACACACACACACACACACACACACAGAGAGAGAGAGACAAAGATGACCCCGCACTCATACATAAATGCACAAATCCACACAAAAACACACACACATAAATGCACCCACAGAGTTTTGCATGCCTCCATACACACCTATTATGTCCAAATGCACAAACATACATACTCTCAGGCAGGATTAAACCTCCACTATTTCTACGACTGAAAAAAAAAAAAAGACAACATATCCATATATTTCTCTCGCTCTTTTTTTTTTTTTTTTTTTTTTTGTCCTGTACTTCTCTGCCATCGTCTGCTGACTTGCTTCCTGTAGTGTTCACACACTTTGGTACATAAATTAATTAAGTTCATTAGAGATGGGAATTAAAAATAAGGACAAAAAAAAGAATGTTGGCTAAAAAAAAAAAAAAAATCAGTTCCACTCGTTACTCATGTAGTTTCATCCTTAAGCTATTTCATCTCTGGAACCCCCGGGTTTGACGAGTTGTTTTGATATTTTTATTCACATATTTGGATCATTAATCAAATGGCGGCATGGAGGGAGGGCAAGCAGAGGGGGATGGATGCGATCCATATAGCATATCTTCTTCAGGGCTTGTGTGTAAGGGTGTGTGTGTGTGTGTGTGTGTGTGTGTGTGTGTGCACGCACATGTTGTGAGATCAATCTAAAAGTCCTCTGCAACAGCCACTTCAGACCCAGGGCGCAGTTGCAAAAAAAAAAAAAAAAAAAAAGATTACCATTACACTCCCACCCTCCCCACACCTCCCCTCTTACTCTCTCTCTCGCTCTCAACAGACGATGAGGGGAAATAAATGTTACCACACACACACACACATGCACACACACACATGCACACATACACAAATACACTAAAGGCTGCGGTGCTAGAAATGACAGAAATAAAAAAGACGGATTCCCACCTAAACGTCAATATGAGGGGGATGTATTAAAAGTGCATTTGAAATTCTTAGCAGCGTTCCGCTTCATTTCTGAATGTCTGGGTCTTGCACCCTTAAAAGCACAGGGAAATAAATCAAGTTTGTTGCTCGCGCTGAGACCCCTATAAAAATAAATAGATGAGCGCCGGTCACCTCAGAACCATTTTTAAAACGTCCCCCCAGCTGCACTGTATCCATAATTATGATTTTGATTGTCTGTGACCACATCCTCCAAGATCAAATGTGAAGCGGAATAACAGCGACGCGGATGAAGAGATTTATTTGTCGTCGGCTGCGGCTGAGGTTGTGCATGACAAACAGATAGCTAATACCTTGGGGTGCACGAGCGCTGTCGAGGCTTCTACAACAATACTCTTCAAGGATTAGAGCTCGATCAGGGAAATAAGGTTCTGGATATCTGGATGTGTTTTATAAGATTCAGTCCTCACATTTCCATACGTCCTTTCAATCAAACGCCTATTTCCCTCTAACTGCGAACAAGCATTTTGATGTTGATGTGACAGTGGCCGGTGCTCTGAAAACAATCTCCATCTTAACTTCTCATCTCATATTCAGAGTTAAAAAAAAAAAAAAAAAAAAAAACTACATGTGTCTCACTTTAGTCTCACAATTCAGGAATTCCTCTGGGAATTATAAACATGTTGAAAAGCATCGCTGTCGTCTGATGAAAACCTGCCCTTCTTTGGGTTATGCCACCTTCACAAAACTAATCATATAAACTGAAAATGCTACAATTGTCAACCTAGAGATGAGACTGTTTTCTTTAGTTTCTGAAAAGTTGATTTTTTTTTTTTTTTTTTTTGGAGATACAAGGTTTTGGTTGGACAGCAGCGATAGAATAAAGGATCAGCCCACCAGGAAATAACAGCTGAGACAAGAAAATTGTGGAAACAAGTTGATTAGCTTTGGAAACAAGCAGGATTATCCCGACTGGCATATTTTTTCACTTATTTCACTGGTTAAAATTGGTGATTTTTTTTCTCTCTCTCTCTCTCAAACGTGGAATTCTTGTATTTTTTTATTTTTCCAGCATGGAAAAGGTCAAATTGAAAGATATCGGCAGCTCCAACCTGAAAATTTCGGCATCTGTTATTAGCCCTCAGACTTCACATGCCAAAAGACACCCACATACATACACAACCCGACACACACACACACACACACACACACGAACACACACACAAATCTACCCACACAAACAGACCCAGGCAAACAGTGACATACCAGTGGATCTTAACTCACTCTCTGAAACAGAACGCCTATCTTTACTTTGATGGCTGTCATTTCTACAAGAATCTGCTTGGCTGCTGGGGGAAATAAAGAGTTGGTAGTAATGGAGGATAATTACAGATCTCTCTCTCTCTCTCTCACTCTCTCTCTCTCTCTCTCTCTCTCTCCGGTGCTGCAGTGCACAGGATGGATGCCAGTGAAGTCGCAAACTGCAGCATTCAGGCCCATTACATCTGCAATGAGTGGAGATGCAAGCAACATCTGGTGTCTAAGCTGTGATAGAGAGCACTGCCTGAGCCTTTTAATGGATATCTGGAGGCGACACAGAGTGGGACATCTCACATCTCAATATTAACTCTTCAAAGCCCGCTCCGAGATATGGAGGGACAGGAGGGAAAGGGATGGGAAAGGGAAGGGAGAGAAAGGAAAGGAGGAAAAAGTGGGGATGAAGGCATAGAGGTGAAGGAAAGGAAGGAGGGAAGACATGAAGGATGAAGTGAGGGAAGGGGTAAAAGAACGGCAAGCAGGAATGGATGGAAGTGAGAAGAGGAAATGTAGGAAGACGATGCTTCGTCTTCCTACATGTAGGAAATGTAGGAAGACGATGCTTCAGCCAGACTAATATTCATGCCGTGATGGGAAGACGAGAAATCCAACTTGACAACTCCTCTTGACGACTTGACAGCGTTCACGTTTTTGTAAAAAATGTTGCGGGTCTGTCACAGCGAACAACGACAGATTCACAGGCTAATAACAAACACCAAAGCTTTAGACTAGCCTGTCGTATGAATGAACTGAGTAAAAGTGTTGAGAATTTCATATAGATTGTCTAAGGATGTGCAGCAATTATTATTATTATGGGAAATGCTTCCATGCTCATCAAAAGCTTGTGCCGAAGTGAGGGAAAATAATGTGGTTTATAATTAGTATGACTCGTGAGAAGAAGTGAGGGTTTCATTCCAAGTAGGAAAATGATACAGTGTGAGCCACCTGATTAATCTGTTATCAGGCTGTTGAACGAGCCCTATCATCACACATCTGTCCCAAATATATGGGCTACTAGGGAACCTACTGACCTACTCGTGGGTTCAGGAGGCTGTTGTCGCCCTCTTGTTAGCTGACATTAGATATAACTAATTTCGTTAGCTTTAGCCACCAAAAATTAGGTTAGGAAAAGGTTTGTCATCATGATTCAGGTAAGGAAAAGGTCGTGATTAAGGTTAGGGAAAGGTTTGTCTTTGTGGTTAAAGTGGGGAACAGGTTATGATTAAGGTTAGGGAAAGGTACCTCATTGTGATTAAAGTTAGGAAAAGGTCACAATTAAGGTTTGGGAAAGGTTCATCATCATGGATAAAGTTAGGAAAAGGTCACCATTAAGGTTAGGAAAAGGTTTGTCATTGTGCTTTAGGTAAGGAGAAGGTCATGATTAAGGTTAGGGAAAGGTTCCTCATTGGGGTTAAAGTTAGGAAAAGGTGACAATTAAGGTTTGGGTAAGGTTCATCATCGTGGTTAAAGTTAGGAACAGGTCATGATTAAAGTTAGGAAAAGGTCACCATTAAGGTTTGGGAAAGGTTTGTCATCAAAGTTAAGATTAGGAAAAGGTCATGATTAAGGTTAGGGAAAGGTTCCTCATCGTGGTTAAAGTTAGGAAGAGGTCATGGTTAAGATTAGGAAATGTAACATAATGTTTGCCAACATTGCCAGCTAACGTTGCCAAAAAATGAACACCATTCTTGCTTAAAACGGGGCTCAAACATGGTGTGTCTGCGATTTACCCATCCACCACTTCAACCACCTCCTTGCACAACTGACCTTGTTGGCTTTTATAACTACATCCTGGCACATCTGACTCCAGGGTCACTTTTTATTGGTTAAGACAGATTGATGACAGGAATAGACGATAACAGCTTCTGATCCACTAGAAGGTGCAGTAAGGCCCCAGTATCACTGAATACATCAATAAATACACAAACATACACACACAGAGAGAGAGTTTGCCTTATTTTCTCACACACTCAGGTAACCCTATCTTCACCTCACCTGACCCTCTGATTGGTGAACAGGAAGTGGCACAGGAAGCAGTTCAAAGCCCTGAGCTCCTGCCTCTGTGCTGCTGCTGATGAGCGATGTGCTGTGTAACGTTTTCTGATGAAGACACATGACCACATCCACCGCCGTGGGCTCACCTATCACAGAGCCTGTAACGTAACACTTCAGGGGGAAAACGTTAATGTGGCATACATACATTCAGAGCAGTGTGTGTGTGTGTGTGTGTGTGTGTTTGACTGTTTGTTTCCTTGCATGTGCTTGCATGCATGTATCTACAGTATGTTTGCCCATATCCATCTGTGTGGGTATGTGTGCATCCGTGTGAACACAGTATGTGTACATGTGGATTTGCATGTGTGTGTGTGTGTGTGTGTGTGTGTGTGTGTGTGTGACAGCAGAGTGACAGTAGACAGGGCCAAAGTCCCTCCTCAGACGACAGTAATGGAGACGTCAGCAGGATAACAGAGCCGGTAGCGCTGACAGTCATCCACTCAGACAGACGCAGCACTGTGTCTTACGGCAGAGTTGGACATACTCGCACACATACACACACGCAAACACACCCACACACACTCTCACCACAGCCCATTCACAGCCCAAGCCAGACATACACACACACACACACACACACACACACACACACACACATACACACTGTGAGTGTATTAGATGAGCATCATCCCCATTCATGGTGGAGATGATTCCATTTGCAGGGCCACTCAGCCTTTTGATGGTCTTATCTGGAAGGAAACGCCATCTGGAAAATGCCTGACTGGATAGTGTGTGTGTGTGTGTGTGTGTGTGTGGATGGGTGTACTTGTTGTTGGATCCTATTCTACTTTATACATTTTTGTGGGTATGTATGTACAGTCTATCTATCTATCTATCTATCTATCTATCTATCTATCTATCTTTCTTTCTATCTGTGTTATTTTATTTGTTTGTTTCCATTCTGAACAATCTGCCAAATGAATTCACCAACCCATCAAACACTGTTTAAAAAAAAAAAAAAAAATCCTTTATTCCAGCTGCCACTAACATCATGAATGAACAGCCAACACTTCACAACACACTGAATTTTCACATGTCATGGTGCACTTTTAAACATTTGCACCTTTTTTCTCATTCTTTGTCTGTCTCTTTGTTACACATCTGTTTATCAATTGTAATGTGAGCCACATCAAAGACATTCTTTTTTTTTTGAATGCCTTTGTGGAAAATGTGAAAGTTTTTTGAAGCTGAATTGAATCAAATGTCCAAGTTAGGGCTTGTTGTTTCATGCACCTTTTTTTTTAATGTTATCATTTTGCATTTGCTTGCTTTATTGGACAGTGATAGTAGAGAAAAACAGGGGAGAAAGAGAGGGGGCAAAGGGTCTATGTGGTAATTGCACCAGGACCAATGCGTTAACACTATGTGGTACGCGCTCTACCAGCTGAGTCGCCGGGACGTCCCATTTTTGTGCATCTTGAGCACCTGGATTATATGTGAATATGGTTTATCCCCATAAAATGCTTTCAAAATGGATGGAGCTTTGAAACACATTTGAGACAGAGGTTATACAAGTGCAAATGTGCAGATCTCCCCAAGATGCATCCAGTATAACATCATACAACAAACACACGTTGTAAAATCACCAGTCCAGACCAGTTTATTGAAAGTGCAGAGCATTATGCACTCCCAGCAGTCTTGGCTGCATTATTGCATCCAAACTGACCTCTGCACGGCTGCGTCTTCCCTCAACTTGAAACAAATAAAAAATGCCATAAAACTCTTGATTTTGTAAGATGCTCTGAGGGTTGGAAGAAAATGGGAAGTGGGTTGTCTGGTTTTCGTTTTTTTTTTTTTTATTATTTGTTTTGTTTTGTTTTGTTATGTTTTGGATTTTTTGTTGTTGTTTTTTGTTGTTTTTTGTTTTATTGCTTAGAACACAAATCAAATATCAGTCAGGCTGACTGAAGATGCATCTGACGGCTACCGCTATGTGTAAAAGCAGTGTGGTTAAATCTTAAACAGATACAAGTCACCTGAAATGGACCTGTGTGGGAAAAAAAATGCATGGGAAAAGAAAGTGAGACTGTCCCACACAAAGAAACTTTGATTCCATGGTTGTATTTACTGAAGAGGAAATGCCCAACAGCACAACACACTTCTTCATCAACACATCTTTCTTCAAATGTCCACTGCAGTAATCATGAGCAAAAAGGGTTAAATCCCACAAAATAGACACCATATTCCTTTGAACAAATAAATTCCACTTCAGTCCGCAATCCATTTTGTCAATTTCGGCGAAAATATCTCAAGATGTGTCCCTAAATCATAAACCTCAGTGTCTTTCGGCTTTGTTTTGATGATTGTTTGTGCGCGAGGTTGTTCTACTGCACGTTGCATGTTGGGATTATGCAAATGAGGCATCCGAAGGCTTGCTAGCTGCTTCCAGCTGCCTTGGCTCTGATGGGGAAACAGATACTGGAAATTAGTCTGATTTCCAGAGACAAGGGGAAAAAATGTTCTTCTCTTTATTGCTGTCATGTGGAAGCGTCAGCCAGCCCTAGACATTCATCTCACTTTATAAAAATGAGCTGGTCTCATGCCATGCACCTTATTCATGTTGCCACGATTATCCATAAATTAATAAAACCTGACTGGTTATTACTAGGAGAAAGAGGGAGAGAGGGGGAGAGACAGACAGAGAGAGAGCGAATATGAAGGGCTGTACAGTGAACAATCTCCAGATAATTAACAGGAAGATAAACAAAACATAAATTTGGATATTGCGTTTATTTGGACTACCACTCAAATATGCGTGAACCACGTTATTTTAATTAAAAGATAAATCTATGTGACACGCTGCTTCCCAGTTAATTATTCAGTGCTGTACAATAAAAACAAAACCCATTAAATATGCCACGTACTCTATTTCTCCATTAACAGTAAAAAGTGCTCGTCCTGGGGACAACATTTCAAATGCAGCGGCTGTTTTTTTTTTTCCTTTTTTTTTGTCCTCTTGTCTCCCATTTTTCCATTTCATCCTCCTTGCATTTATATGACTCTTCAGACTCAAAGCTAATGTTGGCAAAATGTGTGCTTTTGTCTTTTGAGCATGCTCTTATTTTTATTTTTTTTATTTTACTTTGCATGTCAGGCTAGTTGTTACAAATGGAACTCATTATAGCACCGCACAACAAATTTCATATCTTTTAGATATCCTGTGGCACCGTATTAAATCTCACCAGGGACTGTTTATTCGACATAATCTGTGTGCTCTCTGGGTTTTGCAGAGGATGCGGTGACATTGATGAAAAACACAACCAAACTAATGGAAACATTTGCAAGAAAGTGATTGTTAACCTGCCAGTCAACCCCAAGTTTTCAGGCAAATTTAGAGGCTCTGGTTTTGTGCAGGGAAACTATACAACTGTGAAACATGGTGGTGGTGTGTGGTGTACTTTAAAGTTGGGTTTTGGTCAAGTTACAAGGAGTTCATGTTTCTTTGTGAAGTTGGCCGCAGTGAAAGGATGCACAGACGTTTTTACTCTCTCAACCTCGGAACCCATCGGCTCTCGCCTGACGACGATTTACCATCTGGTGCCGAGGGCCAAGATTTTGGGTTTTCCGGTGTAGCTGCTGGCTTCGCTTCCATTTTCAATTTCAGTTTCTGTTTCTTTTATTACACAATTTCTTTTTTATACAATATACAGACATCAAATGCACTGTATCTATTCTGTGAAATCTCAGATCTTGCTAGTTGCTTATCTCACTTTATGTGATCTTGCCAAATAGTGAGCCTCCATCGATGTATGCAAACTGTGTTAGAGCATGATGATAACTCTTTATTAATGATTTATAAAGTGTTACAAACCATTCATACCATTCATTGTGACGTGGTAACCACTTAGATTATCAAGTTTCAAGTAGTAACAATCAATATTGTCGTACACTGCAAAAAGTCAAAATCTTACCAAGATTATTTGTCTTATTTCAAGTAAAAATGTCTTATTTCTAGTCAAAATATCTCATTACACTTAAAATAAGACATGATCACCTCAGAAATAACTTGTCTTTAGACAATTTTCACTTGTTTCAAGTGAAAATTTACTTGAAACAAGTGAAAATTAGCTTGAAACAAGAGACAAATTTTGCCAATGGAACAAGAAAATTTTTACTTGTGACACAAGTGTACAAGTAAAAATTTGCTATTTCTGAGCTGATCATGTCTTATTTTAAGTGTAATGAGATATTTTGACTAGAAATAAGACATTTTTACTTGATATAAGACAAATAATCTTGGTAAGATTTTGACTTTTTGCAGTGTAACTTCCAAACATTGCCAGTGTTTTTCTGTGTTTCAACAATAAACATTCTTGCATTTCCTTGTGGAGGCAAAGGTCTTTAGTATGATAATGAGTTTTCTTTTCACGCCGCACAGAAGTGATTAAAAAAAAAAAAAAAAAAAAAAACTTTGGTGAGTTGCAGCGACAAGAATTAGCACGTGTGGGAAAAACTAAAACTAAAAATCCTTTTTTTAGCTTTAGGTGTTTACGCTTTCTGTTCTTTAAGTTTCCTTTTATTATCACATCATCATTCTGAGGCTGTAATTTGAATTTTAATGAGTTTTACAACGCAACTTTCGCAATCGTTTTGCAGCAGAACGTGTCAGTTTCCCCTCAGATGACGGATACCCCAGTCGGAGGTGAAACTTCAAATCGAGTTGCCTGCTGGAGCGAGCTGAGGTGTCACTGACCTGAGAGGTGTGAAGGGATGAAGAGACGGAGTTACAGCGGTTTCCCAGAGGTAGAGGTTTTATTGCAGAAAAAAACACGGGATAAAAGTTACTGCTTCAAAGTACATCAGAACGTCTAGACCGCAGAAAAAAAAAAAAAAAAAAAAAACAGTCGTGGATGAACCCAAATGTTTGATACACCTTTCACTGAGAGCTGTCGTCTTCTGTCAAACGGATGTGCAGTAATAAATAATGACCAAGAATATTCTCCTCTTAAATACAAAGTCATCTACCGTTAATATAAGCTTATAGTTTGCAACAAAACCCCTCTCCTCCCTTCTCCTCTCATATAGAAATCTTTTAGGAATGTGGACAGTATTTGGACTAGGATCGCACTCTACAGAATCTTTTGCAGGCTGAAATAAATTGGCGTAATTTCAGTTTTTTCTAGCGCCAGTGATTATAATTGAGCAAACAGCATGTGCTACTTTAATAGGAAAAGCTTGACAAAGAGATCATACAGTACGGGGGACAATGGAATGGATTATCTCAGGATTACAGCAGGGGAAACCGGTACATCATTCTCAGGGATGGACGCAGAGTACAAGTCACAGAGGAACGACAACAAATGGTGTTTCCAGTGTCAAAAACAAAAAAAAAAAAACAAAAAAAAAAGAAGAAAAAGAAAAGTTATTGCCTCATCTCATAGAACAGTACCCAACCGAACCCGAGTCCCCCCTCCCGCCTGGTGCCCCCATCTCAAATTTAAAAAAAAAAAAAAAAAGATGATGAAACTATAGTGGATCGTAAGCCGGAAAAGCCAAGAAAGAAGTGGTGCCAAAAAATAAAATGGAATGTGTACTTTTTTCTTTTCTTTTTTTTTTCCTATTTTCACTTCTTGCTAATATACTTAAAAGTTCAGCACGCACACACACACACACACACACACACATACCATGGACACACACACACACAGAAAAGCAAGCCGCAGCCACCAGAGACACAGTGGTGCGTTGGAACCTAAAGCTTAAACTACAGTCATAAAGTCAGCTGTATCTCACAGGGTGTCGCTCAGTGGAGCCTACACACTCAACTTTTAGAATAAGGCAGTGAGAACTATTGTACTGTTGGCTACCAAACATTAAAATTAAATAAAACGAGACAAGGTCAAAGGGATGAAGAAAAAAAAAACACAAAAGTCATACACTGTATGGCAAACAAACAAAAAGTCCCAATTCGGATTAAAACTACATTAATTTTTGCTGAGAACAGTCAATCCAGCCCAATGTTTAACTTGCTCTATTAGCCATGTGCACATACTCTTTCTTTCTTTTCTTTTTCTTTCTCTTTTTCTTTCTTTGTTTCTTTCTTTCTTTCTTTCTTTCAGTTGCCTTGTGCTCCACCGCCATCTCAATCCGGTCTCTCCCTCTCTCTCTGCTTTTTCCTCCATCTATCCGTCCATGTGTGCAGTGGGATTGTATTTCTCACCCCGGCTATGTGTGTGTGTGTGTGTGTGTGTGTGTGTGTGACAGAGAGAGAGAGTACATTGTGTCAGACTGTAAACTCCTTTAGGCAGAGCTGTGGCGCTAAGGCCCCAGGGTTTTAAGAGTGTAGCCCTCCCTGGCTGCATGTGTGTGTGTGCGTGTGTGTGTGTGTGTGTGTGTGTGTGTGTGTGTGTGTGTGTGTATGCGGGAAGATATTGACTTTCTTAAAGTCCGGATCATTTCTCTTTATCAGAAAAACATTAACAACACCCCCCCCACCACCACCACACACACACACACACACACACACCAGCCCACCCCCCTCCACCGCACCAGCACAATACAAAGCACCATACTTTCATATTCTCCTCAGTATTCGATAGCCACCAGCACAAAAAAGTATAATGAAAGTTGATTTTTTTTCTTTTTTTTCTTTTTTTTTTGTGCCCTTAAAACAATGTAGCTTGATTTCGCAGGATCAAAACATTATGTTGTTGTATTTTTTTTTTTTTTCAAGCCCCCCTCAGGAATACAACCCATACAAATCAAAAATAAAACACTGCTCACACACAAATAGAATGCCTCATTTGAGCAAAAAAAAAAAAAAAAAAGGAAAACAACATGTATAATCACTTTTTTTTATATATAGAAAAGGCTGAATAATTAGAGACACAAAGCAGGCTAAAGTGAATGATTATCTACGTTTGATCATTTCTCCCACACACAGCAGCGACTTCAGAAGAGCTCCAGGTGAGGCGGATAGTCCTGCGTTTTTTTGTCAAACTTTTTCACGTGAACGTCGTTTTTAGAAAGATTTAAAAGTGTCACACCGGACGCAGGGACCTCTTACACGTACGGTACGGCCGGCTGTATTTACACTTTCCTCCTCGTCTCAGAAGCGCACACCCATCGCTCTGCCGTCTCCATCCGGGTGTTTGCCTGCACGCCGCGCCGTCATCTGTCATCATAAAGCGCTCCAAGCTAAAACACACTCAGTGAAAACCCTCTGACGTGGAGCCTGTAAGGTGACCTCCAGACGTCAGATTGCCAAAACCGGGACAGAATGAGCCTCCACGTCCTCTAATGGATGCTTTAAATACGTCGCTGATTGATTTGCGCTGTTTTTTTTTTTTTTTTTGCAGTCCGTTCTACTGGATCGGTCTTACTTTAGAAAAGGGAAGGAGAAAGACGGGATGGAGGAGAGAAGGAAGGAGGCGACTCGAGGGGCTCCGGCCAGCTGATGGAACTCAACTTGACCCCCTGGCGTCCCATTCAGAGTCAGGTTACCACTGTAGGAACTGTGTGTGTGTGTGTGTGTGTGTGTGTGTGTGTGTGTGTGAGTGAGTGTGTGTACGCATTGTTGAATTGATTTCCTCTGCGATGACAGCTCCAGTCAGGCTGGCACCATTGCCCCCCCAACCCCTCCTCACCCGCCCATCACACACACACACACACACACACACACACACACACACACCACCATCACCGCCACTGACCCTCCCCAGCGCACACACACACACACTGCTCATCAGTTGCCCTGGGCAAATGGCAGCCACTGGTGTTATGTTCTGGATGGGATGGGGGGGGTGGAGGGGTGGAGTGTATGTGGGGGGGGTTGGTGTCCATTCAGTGGCCCACCTCCTCCTCCTCCTCCTCTTCGTCTTCCCCCTCCTCCATCTTCCCTAACTGTCGCTAAATCGTTTACACGGATCATTTTTCTGATAAAAGCATTATTTTTGGGGCAGGAGGACAAAAGTCTCTCTAATGATTTTGGATGACTTCATCTGTCTTCCCTCTTGTTTTATAGTCTCCTTGCTCCGTGATTTGTCTCATAACGAGTGTTTCATCATCACACTTAACAGTCCTCACCTCTCCACTCCTCTCCGCTGTTACATGTTATCTGCTATCCATGAAAAAAATGTTTAAAAAAAAAAAAAAAAAAAACGCTGAATCACCTCATCACAAATACATAGATTATTATGTTGGCTTAGTAAATGTTCACAGACTTCTAATAACACACGTACAGTATGTTTACTTCATGTTTATATCAGCACTGTCCACCGATACTGCATTCTTGGTTGTTTTCTTGTTGTGTTGGGGATGTTTGGCGCACGGATGTTGCGTTGGAAACGAGTGTTACAGTCACTGACCAACATCTGTGTGCACTCAATCAGGGAGCGAGTCTATTGCGTTCGAGATGATGCATAGTTCAGTTGTGACCTGACCCCCCCTCTCTGATGTTTTGAACCGACCCAGCTCATCACGCGGTGGCTTCTTCACTCGTGGTGGCGAAACGCGGCCTCCCTCGCCGACGGTGCGCCTGGTGTTGTGACCGCAGGTGTGCCGGCAGCATCGTCGGAGCTCTTCTCCGGGACGTCGGAGTCGGGACGGGAGCGTTTGAAGCGTCGGTCGGGGTACTGGCTGTTGTCGAAGGGCATGCGGTGGACGCACAGCACGTGGGTCTTCAGGTTTCCTTTCTGGGAGGCGCTGTAGGGGCAGTAGCTGCACTGGAACGGCCTTCGACCTGCAGAGGGGAAGAGAGAAACGAATAACTATGGATGATATCACTTTGTCAAAACCAATACCGATACATGAAGTGTGGACCAAAATGAGCCATGCACTGAACATGCACTTGGATCATTAGTTTGGGGTCCCTGGACAAAATAATTGATATAAAATCCTTATGTTCGGTGTACCCAAAACTGACAAAATCAACACAGTTTGCTTTAGGCTTCTTTTTTCCCTCTTTCTGTCTTATTTTAATCAAATTGATTCCACTGTTGTTCGATTTTCTTCTCCTGTTTAAGTGTGTCTTAAATCTTGTTTTTGCCTATTAAATCTGATGTAAAGCACTCTGAATTGCCTTGTGTTCGAGAGGTGCTATACAAATAACCTTGCTTTGTTTTAATGTCTGACATGTTACCCACAGCTTTTGGAGCAGAATGTTAATCTTGGGTAAAATCTATGACTCTGATACTCAATGAACAATAATTTTATTTATTTGTTTTATTTATCCCTGGCAGAGAGCGTAAAAGGATTATTCCAATTACAGGTTTTACTCTCACCGACTATTTCCTGTGCACCTGTGCCTGTGTGAAAGCAGCTATACATTTAAAGGTAACACTTTACAATAAGAGTACAACAATTAATGTTAGTTAATGCCGTAATAAACATTAAGTAACAGGTAATAAACATTGTTAACTGTTAACTAATGTGTGTAAGAATCATTTACTAATGCTGTTCATGCTAAGGTATTAATTTATATGTTATTTAAGGGTTATTGTAGATATTTTTAACATTAGTAAATGCCATAATAATCATTAACTAACTGTTAATTAACCATTACAGCATTAACTAACGTTAACTAACGTTAATTGTTGTACTATTGTTGTAAAGTGGTATCCATTTCAATAAGGATTTAATGTCGGTCTATTTGGGAGACTGTGTTATGAAACTGATTTAGAAGAACAGATCCAAACAGGAAAGGTGACACTAACATTAACTACCTGAGTGAATAAGATAAATGATATGGGAAGGACAATAATCCTTACCATAGCCTTAAATTCACAAAACTAACAGCAACACCAACTGGTTATGTTACATTAATATAAGCTACTATATATTAGCCATGAGTCGCCATCGAATAACACTGGCATAACATCCAATTTTTGCTGTTTCAGACACTTTTGTGCATATATCTGTCATATTTAATCCATTTTGGAGAGTCTACGCTATCTACAATGCTGTGGCTCCAGTTGAATAATCAAATCAGGTCAAATCTGAGCCGCCAGGTGCCCTATATCAAGACACCACATCGTGCATTATGGCTTACATATTGGCCTGATATATTGGTCTTATCCTGATTTTGAACCTGTGACTTTCTGGCCTGAGGTCCACTTGTAAGGCCCCCGAAGATACATATAATAATGCGGGACACTGTATTGAAACGCAGATTGGGAGAAGAGGGGAGAACTGAGGACAAAGAGGGGAAGACATGCTTCTCCTCTGAAACATCCTAATGCCACTGCCCCACACTCCGCATTCCAACAAATACACCCTTGAATCCCATCAAATGCTAAAAAAAAAAAAAAAAAAAAAACTTGCCTCGCTTTTTGCAGTCAAAGACCTCCTGCGAATTCCTCTAAACTAAACTTTTGCAGCTCCCTGAGTCGATATGCATCTTTTGAAGAGCGTGCATACATCTAGTCCCCTGAACACAATAGCAGAGCGGAACGAGCCGAGGTATTTTTCTCCATCTCCCCCTCCTCACCACAACTCCAGCACAGAATGTTCTCCCTAGATTGAATCTGATCATCACTGCAGCAAACACAATGGCCCTTAATAGCACCAGCCGTTTGTTTGAAGGATGCCGATTACACCGCCATCATAACCCACTTCACTTAGCTCACTCACTCACAGACAGACAGAGAGGACAAAATGGAGAGGGAGGGAGGAAGTAGGAGGGGCAGAGAGGGGAGAGGGAGAGACTTTGAGCTCTCTATAGTACTTTAGGTTATTAATAACAGTACATTTGCAGTTACCCTCATTTTCTTTTTTTCTATCGCTCTGATTCAATTTGAGATGCTCTAAATCAAATTAACATATGGGGCTTAAAAGAGGCACTGGGATAGGTGCATGGAATATCAATAGGTAAAGGGCCGGGAATTAAAGAGGAAACAATCTATTTGAAGCACTCACTGGCATGCACATGGGGTTAGTGGAAGTGTGTGTATAGTCTGCTTATACAGTATATAGATTCACGCAGACACATGCATTTTAGCCCACGTGCAGACACACTCACACGCATACACCGAGCGCACACACAGGCAGTGTGCGAGGATGCAACGAGGCAGCGCAGGATGCGAGGAGGCAGGATTTGCAGCTACTTTGTGTTTGGCAATCTGACACAGGCTTTGGAGCCTCTCCGGCTTTCTGATATTACATTGTTTGCTCCGGAGCCAGACAAAGGGGATTGCTACAAGTTTGGAGGCTTTGGATGTTCCAGTTGTCTGAATTTTCCGATAAGCGAGTCGGCAGCACACAATGAAGGGTCCCTTTTATTCGTGTGCAGTTTAATTTCACACTCTCTTACATTACGTTAAGTCCAAGAGGCAGAATATCTCATCCCATTTTACACTTAGGGAGAGCGAGTTATGCCCCCAAACAACTCAACTCTTTTTTCCCCCCTGCTCTAGCTTACTTTTTCCTCAGTGGACTTTTAAAATAAATACAAATCTAAGCTACGTCTTATCGTCAGGGAGATGTTTGGGGACAAAGCAAGAGATTGTGATTTGGATTGCACAGCTTGAAAAACTTTGGATAAGATGTATAAACTTGAGTTTGTTGGGAGATTGAAATTGACTTCCTCAAGCAACTTTGAGACACATTACCTATACTTTGTACAGGATTAAAAAAAAAAAAAAAAAGGTCTCCCACATGCACAAATACAGACACGCACCAAGCCACACATCCAGCTGCTGTGAAAGCCCAAAGTTTCCATCATTAATCCATGTCCTCTGGTCTCTGCCAATAACCAAAACAGCCCCCATGCTGACAGGGGCCTGGCAGCAGCAGCAGCATGGATCGCAACAACCACCATTCCCACAAATTCACTCTCCAATATTCATCTAACATATTCCATCATCCTTTCCCTTCACTTTTTGTACATCTAACCTTGTCCAAAGAGCATCAAACGTCATAACACCGCTCACAACCAGTGCTGGGGTGTCATGAGTTACTGAGTGACCGTATTGGTTTTCCAATAATGAGCACTGTAATGATTAACTGTTTCAATCTCACGAACAATATTACACTTACCAATCAATGTTGGCTTTGCTCCTGTCTATTGTTGATTGATATAACGCAATAATGATTCAACCAACAGCCAGTTCATGAAAGGTTTTACATTTGCTCTTCTAAACACTCGTAGTTCCATCCTGAGAAGTCCCCTGGTTCACAGAAATTTGTGTATTTTGTATTTCCAGTTGTTTCTAGTTTCAAGAGACTCTCTCTCTCTCTCTCTCTGGAGTCTAGAAAGCCTCTTTTGATGTTATCAACTTATTACGCAGATAATTAGGGGACTTTTCCCCCGGTGTCTGATGCTGGTTGGATATCACCAAACATATCACAATCACAATCACACCTGATGCTGTCGCAAGTTGTGGGGAAGTAGTCCCATGCAGTCGACTTGCGAGTTACAGCAACTGGTTTCGTGTTCCTCAAGATATCCTCTGTGGACGATGTTGCAGAGGCGTGGAGGTGCCAGAGTTGGTGACGCAAGCCATTCTTCTCTTGTATACTTTGAGTGGGAACTGTTTTCACATTTGTGGCATTATGTCAAGTAAATTCAAGGACGTTGAGTCCAACAAAGATGCACCAGATCCCCTCTCATGTTTGTGATGTTCTTAGACAGGACATCAAGCCACCGCCAAGCTGGAGAATGTCCAGTTTGGTAACAAGAGGGTGGCAGATCAGCTGTTTGCTTTTGATGTTTCCCTTCTGGCTTCATCAGTCATGGTCTCTGACTGTTTTACAGCGAGCATGAGGATGAACACCTCAAACTCTGAGGCCATGCTTTCTCCATTCAAGTGAAAAACTCCCCCAGGTAGAGTTCACATATCTTGGTCTTATTCATGAGTGTGGGTAAGGATCATGAGATGGACTGCTGGTTAGGTTCCTCGGCTGCAGTAATTCAGGTTTTGTATCATCTGTGGTGATGAAAAGAGAGCGGAGCTACAAAGTGAAGCTCTCGATTTGCTCGTCCATTTCTATCCTGACACTTGCCAATGGTCACAAATTTCCAGCCGTGACCAAAAGAAAGAGATTGTGGATACAAGAGGCCAAGATGAGGTTCCTCATTAGGCTGGCACTCTGTATGATCGAGGAAGATCAGTGATGGAAGAGCAACTCAGTGTTCAGCTACTGCTTCTCCGAGAGGAGACTGAGAGGACCCAGTTGATGATGGTTAGTTCAGGCACCTAGTAAGGACACTTGGCATCTCTTTTAGGACAAAGGTGTTTCAGCCCTGTGGTTAAACCCAGGACATGCTGAAGGGACTACATCTACTTGCTGGCCTTGGAGTGATTGGGGATCACAAAGGAAAAGCTGGAGGAAACTGATGAGGAAAGGACATTTGAGACCCTTTGCTTGTCCCGTTGCTACTGCAGCAATGAACTGGAGAAGTAGCTTGATAGATGGATGGATGTCACCTTGGCAATCAAATTGAACTAAAGGAGGGAACTCTCTTAGGTTTGAATGGACAGCTTCAGCCATGTGCCCTTAACACAGCCAGCCTTAGAGAATTCATTCCTACTGTAACCAACCAACCGTTTGGCACTTTCACCCCACCAGGTGTTCACCGAATGCTGCATATTTTTAACATTAGTGGTGTCCTAACATATATATACAGCCCAAAATAGTGCCTCATAATGACTATGGATCTGGACTTTGGTGCTGGTTGGTGTGTTTGCATCTATGTATGAATAACAAAAGAATATGCGTGTGTGTGTGTGTGTGTCCAGGTACAGTATGTTAATGCTGACCATGCAGGCGTTAGTAATGTCCCTGTTCTCAGTGGGTCACACCCCACTTAGACACATTTCACAAACCTCCATCACTCTGCATCCCTTTGTTCATTCCCTTGCTCATTTGCTTCTCTTTCCCTCACAAATTATTTCCATACTCCGACCATTCCCTGTATCTTTTCTCTTTTTTCTCTCACATTTTATCCTTCCACTCTGAAACACATTCTGCAATGTCGATGCGTTTTTACCTTTCTTTCTTTCTCCTTCTTTCCTTCTTTCTTTCTGTCTTTCTTTCTTTTTGCTTGTTTATTAACTGTCCAGAGACTGGGGGTGGGCTGCCTGACCAAAGGGCTTTAAGAGTGAAAGAGCGAGAAAGACAGAGAGTGAAAGAGAGAGAGAGAGCAAAACAGTGGAGAAACAGTGGTCTTGTTTTCATTAGTGTGGCATTATCTAAGCCTGTTAATTAACCCCCTAAGGCCCTCTGCATCGAGATCAGAGGAAAGCGAGGTGGGTTTTGGGGGGTGGGGGTGGAGGGGGGGTGTAGTCGGTGGTGGGGCAGGGGGAGAAGATGCTGCTGGGGGGGGCAATGGAAGGAAAAGTAGGAGGATGTGGAGGAAAGATGCACAATCACACACCACTGCCACAAACATGCCCGTGTTTTCACTCACCCCCTCCCTCATGCTGACTCCCCCGGCCTATCATCATTATCTCATCTCTACCCACACACACACACACCACACACACTGGATGTTAAAGGTACATTGCGTACCAAGACGTGGGGACACCCTGCATTTGGTCCCATATAAATAAAACTTTTTGGGAGCTCAGGTCAGATGCTCAAATATTCAGTCCCATGTTCAGCAAATTTATGGAGCTTTCAAATGCAGAGTGTTGTTGCCCTGGATCGGTAGCTCACCCTGGTCGTGCTGAATATTACATTTAATTGTTTGTTACCATATGTGAAATATATCTACGCCACCACTCTTGGAAAAGTGTTGTCTTGCCTGTATCGGTGTGAAGAACTTTGTTAAAATGCCAACAGATGGCAATGCTGGGATCAAATGGCATTTAAGGAAGGCTGCCTTTGGTTAGGAGCCAACACACTGTTGATGGTGTTTGTGTGTCTGTGTCTGCATATGTGTGTGTGTGTGTGTGTGTGTGTGTGTGTATGACAGTCTGTTGTTGTTTTTTCCTTCATGTGTTTATGTGTATATGTATTTGCATGTGTGAGAGTATGTGTGTATACATTTACACTTTGCTATGTGCATGCATGTGTGTGTGTGTGTGTGTAGTGTGCTGCTGTGTTCAGGTTTGTGATTACAGTACAGGCTCTGCTGTGTGTTTCGTAGAGAGTGTGTTAGTGACTGTAAATCCATGGGAGACAGGTGAGGAGATGGAGAGACAGGGAGAAACACGGTCATTTGCAGAAAGCATGTGAGTTCTAGTATTATTTCACCACAGAGAACCTGAACCTTGTGTGTATGTGTGTGTGTGTATGTGTGCGTGCATGTGTGTGTGTGTGGGTAGAGGGAAGATTTACTGGGTCTTGTTTCCATTTTCCGTGGTCATTAAGGTTTTGCAGCAATATGACACCAACTGTACCATGACACATCCTGAAACTCCCCCTCTGCTCCACACACACACACACAAACACTGGCTACCACACATACATTATCACATATAAATATATGAATACAGACAATGTAGGACAAGTTAGTTAAACATAGCAACGTACAAGTAAGATGTATATTTGGAAGGCACTAACCACCCCCACTGCTTGATATCCACAAGAAAGGTGGAAGAGAGAGGGAGAGTGAATAAGAGAGACAGACAGACAGCAAGACAGACAGTAGGCAGAGAGACAGAGCCACACAGAAGGTGTAAGCAATTAAATGTGCTGAACCATCTGTCCAATAACTTGCATGCACACTGAGGCTCCCACATTACTCAGCAAACTGCACCAACACCCTCACACACACATACGGACATGCGAATGCCAACACATCATCACGGATCAACGGAAAGAGACATGTTTTCACAAGTGCGCTACTGCTAAGATCATATGGTTTCCGCTGTGACTGGACAGAGGGGAAACCGGCACTATTATAATTGCCTCTGTTCTGGGTGAAAGGGCCTGGTCCAAATAATAAATAAATAAATTCATTAATAAACGCAACTCATGTGTAGCGACCTGTTTCAGCACACTGTTTGGATGTTCAGACTCCTATTTAGGCCACTGATTAAAGCGGAGGTTAAAATGAATGGGGGAAAAAAAAAAAAAAAAAAAAAAAAACAACAACAAAAAAACAGACTGTCTTAACTCAAACAACAAAATATTTTCCTTTATTTTTAGTAAAACACTTGGACGGAAAAATGGAAAAACAATTAGATGTCGGATATTAAATGTATTATAAATAAATAATAAAAATAAAAAAGTAATAAAAATAAATGCACGGCAATAAATGAAAACATGCAGCCTCTTAATATTTTTTTTGATTTTGTTTTATTTTATTTTTAAGCTGATTAAAACATACATAGGTTTCCATGTCCATTGATTTTTTTTTTTTTTTTTTTTTGTTATTTATTTATTTTTTATTTTTATTTTTTTTTCCCTCAACCCCTCCTCCAAAAATAAATACATTTACATTGCATCAAACAGCCTGAAGGGAATTTCTCCTTTCCTCCCTTCCCTCTGATGAATTAAGAGCATTTCCCTCAACGAGCTGGCGTGTTGATAGAAAATTGGTCTGAAGTTTGGGGAATAGCGATTTGGTCTGTTTCGTAGCTTAACTAGAGAAAACCAACATGCAAATAACACCAGGGGAGGCACTTAAGGAGAGGAGAGGAACGGGGGAGAGGGGAGGGGGGAGGGGGGCTCTTTTGGCATCAAAGACAGCTAAAAAGTCCCCACCAGGGACTAGGTCCCATGTTAAATACTGAACTAGATTATTAATTGCTGTACCAGTAGGACCTGTTAATAAGAACCCGAAAATAGCAGCTCCTTCTTTCCTCTCAATCGTCTCTCGCTCTATTTTCCCTTTTTTGTCTGTTTTTTGAGTCTTTCGCTTGTTCTTTTTCTTCTTCCCTCCCTCGCTCACAAGCTTGTACCCTCACTCAATCACTCATCTGCTCACTCGCTCACCTCCTTCACCCGTTGAGTCGCACGCGTATTTGCTCCTTTTCTCTCTATTTCACCCGCTCATTTAGTCACTCATTCACTCACTCGCTTGGTGATTCACTTGCTCCCCCGTTTGTCCTCTCTCACTCATTCATATTTTATCTCGCTCCCTCGCTTGCTCCTTCACTCACTGATTCACTCATTTGTCACTTGCTGAATTAGTCATTCACCCAGTCACTCACTCACTCACTCACTCACTCACTCACATCCTCATTCATATTTTCTTCATATTTTCTCACTCACTCACTCACCCACTCATCTATTTGCTCACTCACTCACTCACTTGCTTATCCACTCGCTCACCCATTCACTCTCTCTCGCTCTCTCTGTAATTCACTCATTCATCTATATTTTCTTTCACTCACTCACTAATTGTCTGATTCACTCGCTTGTTTGCTTTCTTTTTCACTCAATCATTCACTCACCCACTCATTTCCTCTCTCCCTCCTTCCCTCTCCTCACTCACTCACTCACTTAGTCACTCATTTGTTTTCTTGCTCACATACTCCTTCACCCATTCATTTGCTCTCTCACTACCTCATTTGCTCACTCATTTGTACCTCCTCTCATTCATTCACTTACTCACTCACTCACTCGCTCACTCATTCATTCACTCATTCACTCATTCTAGTCTGTATGATTTGTCATCGCTTCCATCTTACAAAGAAGGCTCTGCATAGAACAGGAACAGTGTGTGTGAGTGTGTGTTTGTGTGTGTGTGTGTGAGTGTGTGTGTGTGCGTGCGTGTGTGTGAAGCAGACATCCAACCTCGCCTTATTTTTTCTCAGCCAGAGTCCCTGCTGAACTGAAGGAGGCACAATCTGCTGCTGACCTGTCACTGTACACAGATAATGGATGCCCCAGTGTGTGTGTGTGTGTGGGTGCGTGTGTGTGGGTGCACACGCACATATGCGCTCGTGCATGTGTGTGCATGTGCGTCGGCTGTCGTCCACGTCTGTCAGCAGCGGAGAAAAAGAGAGAAAAAAGAGGAATGGACGGCGGTGGGGGTTGATAGATATGCCGGCCACCTGCTTCTCACTCACATTCTGACACAAAGAGCATCGGCTGCTCTGCCGCATTAATCAACATGAACTTCCTGTGACCTCGCCACGCTGCGATAACACTCAAAAGTTATGGAAACACTTAGAAAACACGGCGAGGGAGACACAGACGGACTGATAGACGGAGCAGACTCCCATTTGATAAGATTTGGTCTCAGTAGTGCCTGTGAGAAGACCTCTGTTGTTTATTTAGTGCCGAGCATCACACCTGACCTCGCCTCGTTTGTTCTGAAGAGCGAGAGGAGGTGGAAGGAAGGAGCCGCACACACACACAGACAAATGTGTCAAATCTATAATCTTTAATTTTTTCTTTGAATTGTTCAAGACATCTTTTTTACACTGTCACGTCTCTTTTTTTGTTGTTGTTTGTTTTTTTTAATCACCGATGCTGTTTTTCTGTTATACCTTTTGCTAAGATGCAGCAGCCACGACACTCACAATGCGACCAATCACAAAAGAGAAGGGGCGGGGCAGATATTGATGAACAGTGAGTCAAAAAGGAGAGTTTAATCACAGCGGGTTCTGATCATCCAGAATGGAGGTGCCCAAATTCGCTCCTGTGAAGGGCCAAACTTTTATTTGGCTGGAGGGCCACGGGCCACAAATTCATATTGATTTCAGGTGAGATTACATTACAAATGTGCAATATTTTAGAGAAAATTTATACTAAAATTATATGTAGATCAGATGTACCTAGTCTAATAGGGAAGCTGTGAAGCTCAGATGATGTTATGTTTCTATTTGGCCGCACTAACTTTATGTTTCATCGTCATCATGGGTTAGGATTTTACAGCACTTTCAAAATAAGATGAGAATTAGCACGGATTTGGCAAATGCCAAAGGGGGCCAAGACAAAGGGAGGAGGGGCCAAACGTGGCCACAAATTTGGAGGCCCTGAGCCAGAACTTTCTTAGTTAACATCAAGCAACCATCATCTTGTATAAAAAAAAAAAAAAAAAAAAAATCCTAAGAGCTAAAATTTAACAGTGGCAGTTTTCAGGCAGCAGCTGCAAAAAAAAAAAAAAAAAAAAAAAAATGTCTGTTTGCTTTGTGAAATGTTTCCACTTCCTGTACCACTACCATAACCTGAACTTTACTAACAACTGTTACCACAACACAATTTACAGTGTTGCCATAACAACAGGGAGACACATCATTTTAATCCTCATGTTTAAACGTCATCCCGACGACAGCTGGCATCGCATCATGCATCGTCTTCATGCAAGCGCGTCAGTGCACGGCCCCTGAGCTATCATGAAGTTCAAAATATGCACAATGGAAAAGTTGAAGTGGAGTTTAAGTTTTTTTTATCATTTGCAAAGTGTAAACACACCTGTTTTACAGCAAATATCAACACAGTATGAAGTGCAGTGTTCAGGCAACTTAATGATGCTCTTTTTTTTTACCGGAACTTGTCTCTGAACTAATGAAGTTGTGATTTATTTCTGTTAAAATGCCACATGAAGCACCTTTAGACAAAAAAAAAAAAAAAAAAAAAAAAAAAACAGACTGACAGACAAAACCCCAGGAAGCCAGAGAGCAGCCAATCAGCTGCCTTCACCCCATGCACCGATCAAGTGTCAGTGGTGTTTGTTTGTAGCAGGAGTGGGACAGGCTGTGGCTCGAGGAGAGAAAGTGTTATCAACAGACAGGCTGGTGTGTGTGAGTGTGTGTGTGTCACGTTGCCCTGCTGGCCAGGTGTTCCTCAAGGACTTGCAGCCAATTTGTGCAAAAAAAAAAAAAAAAAAAAAAAAACAGGAGAGAAATGGCAAAATAAAAACATCATCCTCCGACTTCTGTCATCAGGGCTGGAAAGTTTGGTTTGTGCATTTGTGTGTGTTTACATGTGTGTTGGTGCGTGTGTGTGTATATTTGTATGCATGTGTGTTTGAGAAGGAGTGCCTATGCGAGTATGCAAGTGCATGTGTTTCCATGTTTTTTTTTTTTTTTTTTTTTTACATTTTGCCATTTCGGTGCACGCTCAAAACCAATTTCCAGCAAGTGTGTATCATTGCATCTGTATGTGTGTGTGTGTGTGTGTGTGTGTGTTCAGATGCCTTTACTTACTGCTGATTGATGATTGAACTACTGACTGAAACTAGAACAGATATTCTCCCTGCTGCTGCTGCTGCTGCACATGGGGAAACTTTACCGTCTGAACTTATCAACTCCACTCCGGATGAACGGAGTCGCACTTCGGAAGGCAGGCAGGTGACACCGACATCCGCTTTTTTTTTTTTTTTTTTTTTTTTTCACAGCGATCAGGTTGTAAACACGATCAGGACTTGCCCGCATTTTGGTATTTTTAGAACGTGATCCTGCGACTCTGTGTAGAATAATCTAACAGAGCATTATCTACCAAGGAGCTTAAATTCCTCTGGATCATCTTCCAACACCAGAACTTTTTAAACCCCTCCCAGCAGAGCTTTTATTTACTCCTTCTCATAAGCTCTCCCCTCTCCCTTATCTCCCTCTGGTTCTCCTTGTTTTTGTCCCTCATTTCCTCTCCTCCTCCTCCTCCTCCTCCTCCTCTCTTCCCTGCCTCCTTCTTCTTCCTTCCTTCCTTCCTTCCTTCCTCACCAGGGGAAGCCTATTTGTCTGCTTTAAGTGAAATCACTCAATTCTTTGAGGAGGACTTTGGAGACTGTTGGTAGCCGAGAGAGGGAACGAGGAGAGAGAAAGTGAAAGCAACAGAGAGAGAGAGAGAGAGTCCACCTCCCAAATAAGTTCCATTAATCATGGGCCAGAGTCTAATGTAACTAATATTTTACAATTAGAGGAGACAAGATGGAGCTGGGGGCCATCTATCTCCCTTACACCACATGATCATCGATTCATAAGAGCTGAGAGAGAGAGAGGGGGAGACCATACCACAGTAGCCGTATGCACACACACACACACATAAGCTGACACACACATTGAGAACATGCTGACAAACATGCGAGGATGCACACACCCACACGCATGAGCCCAGATGCTCACCGGGAAACAGAAGGAAGCACGAGAATGACAGAACGAGCCGTCACATTAGCATTTGTGAGTTTACAGTGCGTTACGTGACGTGGGGAGGGTGATCCGTGCTGCGTGTTGCACCGTCATACGGGGGTTTTTATCGGAACACGTCAATATGTTGAGTCCACATGACACGACGAGGCAGTCGGTCTCGGATTCAAGTGGAGGATGTGCGGTTTTTATTGTGGTTTATGGTTTCCGGGGGCCACAAGCCGCCTGTTTGTAAGATTTCGTCCTGCAGGAGAACCCTTGAGCAAGACTCTGAGGTTTCAGTCTCGTTCACTCCACCACGTCGCAGGCCGTCCCCAAAGCGATTAATGGGAAGTGGAAGTGGACGATAAATAGCATCGCCGCCCGCTCACACTCACACACGCCTTGTCAGCTGGCGTTCCACATCAGGGAACGACACTAAAATCCTTAAAATTGTGCCCTAAATTCAAATGCAGATTTTACAGACAAACAAAAAAACATCCAATATTTATCTTATAGCATAACAGGGATGTAATCTGGGGGTGCTGCACTTTTGCAGGTGTAGTTTAAGCAACTCAGAACGGAGCATGCACTGCAAACACTCTCCACTCTCACAGGTCATGTCGTCTCATTTGCAGAGTTAAAAATCTTGTTTTTCTTCTTGAAACAAGGTAAAAAAAAAAAAAAAATCAGACAATAAGATGAGATAAGTGCAATTTCTTCCACGTGTTTCAGGCATTTCAAGAGGTATGAATATCTTGAAACAAGGCTGAATGAGGCAGATCAACCCAATATGATGCAAAAAAATGATGCAAAATTCAAGAAAATTCTGGGGGAAATTGTTTGAGTAGAAGCAAGAGGAATTATCCGTCCCACTGGCAATTTTTTTTTACATTATTTGAAGAAAAACAAGGTGGAGGTTCTTTGGCAGTGTGACCTTTGACCTCCCTGTGGAGTAGAGTGGACAGGTGAGGAGAGGTGGGGCTGGAGGGAGAAACAGAAAAAAAAAATAATAACGTAATATTCTAACGCTAATCTTTGGCATTGATTGTTTTCCTCTGCAGTGCAACACACACAGCTTCAACTGCAGGTCACACAGGAGCACATCCCGAGGAGGCGGCGCTCACCAAAACCTGGCCTGCAGCTCCCTCTAATGGCGCCGCCTGAGAACTGCACCGCCCAGGCGCCTTAATGTAAAGGAGGAGGGAAAATTAGAGGCAGCTGAACAAATGAGCGGAGAGACGGGTTCATCTGCAGGTCACCATCTGCCCAGCGACCAACCAAACGCTGGCACACTCCAGCCGCTCTGCGCCGTCATCTGAAGCACAATCGACTGACACACACACACACACGCACATGCACGCAAATATGCAGACACACACAGCGTAGAAGAGAATAAGAGGAAATGGATACTGAAGAGAGGGAGAGAGATAATTGAGAGACAGCAAATGACGAGAGAGGAAGTGAAATGAAGGGCAAAGAGCGGTGTTCATCACACTGTGAAAGAGGTCGCTTTGAATGCCAAAACTGCTTGGCTGAACACCGAGAGGCGAAAACACACACCTAAACACACACGCACGCACACACACACACATGCATGCACACACAGGCGACAAGTCAAATGGAATGAAAGATGACCTAATGTATTCTTTAATCAGACACATGTGTGCCGTCACATGAAGACACACACTTACTTGAATGCATGGAGAGAACACACACACACACACACGTTCACACATGTATGCAAACACAAACTTGCACACGCTCACATGTACATATCCTGTATGCACGCACACACACACACACATATCTGTCCATGCACATACATAGATTCAAGCATGCACACACACACACACACATGCAGATGAACACACACACAAGTCAAACACACATTCAAACAGGCGAATGGACACACAGACAGCGAGTAATATCCTGATTCAGTCCTGATCAGCCTGATATCCCGCCATCTAAAACATCCTTCCTCTTTAGACAATACCTAATGCTTATCACACACAGATTCCACTGCATGTGTGTGTGTGTGTGTGTGTGTGTGTGTGTGTGTGTGTCTACATGTGTGGGGAAATAAACCAGTCAAACGGTTACTTTCCCCGGATGTGAGTTTTATTGGGAACAGACTTGGGAGATTGGAGGCGGGAGGCCCCCACATCTGGTGCGGTGCAGCTGATCCGTTTAAAAATTAGTCAGGCATTGACCTGGGCAGCCTCCCAGCGGCTCGGCAGCCTTTGGGGTCCTGACGTTAGGTTAACACAAATACGGATTCCATCAACGCCACGCGGATCGGGTTTCCGACCACAGGGGGGGGGGGGGCGAAACCGTAAAATATTTCTTCCTTTGAAAAGCGGAGTCAGCTGAGGGCGGCGGGGCCGGGCGCCGACAGGACCGCGTGTTTGAGTTCACCTCGGATCCGGGGGAGGTTTGTTGTCTTTTGCGCTGTTATGCTAAGAGAATTCCTCTGCAGGGGTTACACACGCCAGTGCCCACCGGTGTTCACACATACACATCTGTACTGGAGTCATTTTGAAGATAAGTTATGGACTCAAACTGAGCTTTTGACCTCGAACCCCAACTTTAAACTTTGATGCAAAGAATTTAATCCTAAACCTAAACTCAACCTGAGGCTAAAATACCAGTCAGTCAACCAATCAATCAATTATTAACAATAATGATTATATAAAGAAGAAGAAGAAGAAGAAGAAGAAGAAGAAGAAGAAGCAGAAGAAGAAGAAGAAGAAGGAGAAGAAGAAGAAGAAGAAGAAGAAGAAGAAGAAGAAGAAAAAGAAAATGCAATACCTATTACTTTGCAGGATTTACAAAAACCCACTGTAACTACATTTTATCATGATTTCTTTCATTCAAATTGTTATTAATCTGAGTGCACAGCAGATACTTGCTTAAACACCTAAACAAAGCAAACCTTAATAAAATTGCATCTCTGTTCATAATCTTTCTAAAACAACAACAACAACAAAAATCTCCACATACTTAATTTTGAGAATTACGTTTGCAAAAGTAATTCTTTAAAATTCTTGCTAAAAGGCTAAAAAAAAGTGTTACGATTCCTGGAAATATTTGTTTTTGGAAGGATACTACTGGCCTTGAGGAGATGTGACATGACATTTCTCTCCATTTATAATGCACATTGCATTGCCACACACACACGGCACATCACTTACTGTCCCTGCAAAAAAAAAAAAAACCTCGCTTATTCACAAATGAGAATGTGACATGAGCTCCTTGTCAGTCCTTATATACTGTAAATACACCGTATGTTTAGATTATTAACTCTACGGCTCTGTGTGAACACTTTATAACACACTATGTTGAGTGATAACAGCATTTGCAATATCTGAAGGGAGTCACAAAATCACATATGTCCTGCAGATTCATAAATGTTAAAAGTAGCCAGGTTTATTCATTTTTGCCCAATTCTTAATCTGCACAGTGATTTGTGGCACCTCCTTCACCTCTTATAGGGAATAGTTTTTAAAAAAAGTATGACATTTATTTCATGTTATACTTCATGTAATTTTTTTTTTTTTTTTTTTTTTTTTTTTTTTTTTACCAAATATACCATTAACACCTGCAACAAGTTCTTGCTTCCTCACCTTTCTGATAGTACTATCTTTCCTTGGACATAGTGATAGCAGTGGTGTCAGCATTGATAGTATGGGTGGCTGATGATCCACATGTTTAATTTCGGTGCCAATTTTCTCATTAACAACTCATCTGATCAACAGGACAATCTTCCAAAAACTTGTATTCCTCCAACACATGGAGTTGTGTGTTTCTGGCATTTTCATAAATAATATTTTACTGGCTGTCAACCGACTTCAGAAGCTGCATCACTTCCATCTTGTCTGAGGAGCTGTGATTTACCAGCTGTTTTGTTTTGGGTATGCAACTCCAGCACCTGACTGATGAAACTGCACTGGCCACAAACACCACATCCTGTGAGCGATGACCTGAACAAGCTGAAAACAGTTTGTCACATAGATTAGGTCGTTGGAATATTCCAATATTACCTGCAAGTCTCATGCAAAGAGACATTTATTGAGTTTATTTTATTTTTAATTTAAGTTATTTTTTTTTTAAGTCTGCTCAATCTCACTGTAAGCTCATGAAGCTGTGATTGTTGATGAAGCTGTTTAAGCATTTCACTGTGACATATTCAGTGGCAGATCTAGAAGTTTTTGTCAACCCTGTGATGGACCTGTGACTCCTGCCTTCCGCCCAATGAATGCTGGGAAAGCCGGCAGCAACCCCCGCCTTGACCCTTACTGGGATAATCAGTTTGGAAAATGAATGAATAAATAAATGCATGACTGAATCTAGAAATGTTTACAGGGTGGCAGGCAACCTTAATGTAAATTTGTTTAATTTGCATTGACTGGAGGTACAATAATAATAATTGCCTACAGCTAATCATAAGAAATCCCCTACAGACTCCACAGAGATCCTCTCTACAGACAGATGACAACACAGTGAGTCCAAACTTAAGAGCTGCTCCTATACCGGCTGCAGTTAGTAACAGAAAGGGTTTCCCAAAGAATGCTGGTAACTTATATAATTTACATTATGGCACTTAGTAATCTGCACGTGTAATACCTACAGCGTGCACTGCAAAGCTTACTCTTCCAAACTTTTTTAAAAGCACACAAGCATAACAATTACCATGCATGATAATCTGATTAAAGCATCAGTTGTTTCAGTTCATCACTAAACAAATCTACAGATATAGCTATGTAGGTATGGTATATAGGCTTGTCATAAAGAAGTATAATGGAATGATGAAATGGGATTTTGATACAAAACTATCAGAAAATCAAAATGGTGTAATTATTTGGAGTGTGTTCTGTATATAGGGAATTAGGTAAAAAGTATATTATTCCGTTGTGACTTTAATAAGGTGCATAAACTGTTGATACATGGATATTAAATATGTCGTGGTTAAGAGAAACGGCTTGCTTTATGCCAAAAAGACCTTTACTGGGATACCTTGAATCCTGTGTACATGTAAGCACAGATACTGTATGAGAGAAGAGCAGGCAGGATGTATGATAGCCTGCACGCCATTATTTGCTGCAATTTAAATGTGTGCGTCTCTGCTTCACGTGTTGCCAGGTGGGACGCCGCGCGGTTGCTCAGGTGTTACCTTATCAAACACCATTCCCGCACTGTTTCACCGCAGCTAGCGTGCAAGCCCCTGTGGGAGACAAACTAGTGCAGCTAGTAATTTAGTTGTGTGTATTTCGACGTGACGATCGGCGTCCGTGAAGCTGCGGCATCGAATTGACTGAGAGATAATAACTTCTGCTGGAAGTGATGGACTGTTCTCTAAACAGTTTATCCACTTCTGATCACACGGTGACACGCCGATGCAGCCGCTCGCCTTCCTGATCCTAATTCTGTCACAAGAAAAAAAATTAAAAGAAGGCAACAAAAAAAAAGAAAAAAAAGAAAAAAGGAAACAGGCCGTGGCTCTGTGACAATCCATTTTTAGTTTGAATACATTTTATTTTTATTATAAGTACAGTTCAGTAGTTACAAAACGAAGCATCTGCCATGAGGATACAGCGAAACGAAAAGAGTGTTCAGCTCACAAGACAGGTTTTGTACATAATATGTGGAGTGGAATGCTCATTATAGCTGGTTCAGAGAAGCAGAGAGTCCGAAAGAGACTCCCGCCGCTATTCTCCCATCTTTACACCCATGGAAAACAGAGATAGGGTCAGAGGTCAGAGCCTAGAAATAGAGACCCAGTCGTCTGATTGGTCAACGCCTCCAGCAGGACACATCTGATTGGTTTACTCAGACCCCATTCCCAGAATTCCTCCCTTCAACACCCTGTTATATTTCCCTACGTGTTTTACTTCTCACTTTTCATATTTCACACTCTGTTTATTTTATCATCATCATCATCTTCTTCTTTTTTTTTTTTTTTTTTTTTTTTACATTTTTTTCTTTTTTTAAATCCCCTCTCTTCCTGTCATTTTGGAATCGGAAGAATGATTAACTGTTGTCTAGATAAAAAGCAAATTGAAAAGAAATAAAAACAAAAAAAAAATAATAATATTAATAAATCAGAGGCTGTACTGTAAATGTGTGTCTGCAGCAAAATCTCATCCTCAAGTTGGAATTCTGAGCGCTGAAAATCACCTGGCCAAAACCAATAACGGGCCTGAGGCTGCAGGTCAAAACGGGATGTGCATACAAAAACAAAAAAAAAAACAAACAAACCAAAAAAAAAAAAAAAAAAAAAAAAAAAAAAAAATCTGGTTAACAATTTGTCAAAGCCACATACAGTATAGAGGTTGTTCAAACCAAACCCAAAAAACAAAAAAAACAAAAACAAAAAAAAAAGAGTATTATATTTGGACTGTACATACCGCATTAGAATTTTTCTCTGGGTTCACAAAAAATGACATAGAAACATTTCACAATGCCAAGGGACACACAAACACACACCTTCAGTTTAGTTAGTTAGCTAGTTTTGTACTGTATAGGTTGGATTTATAATACTATCACAGTGCAAAATACTTCTGAGAACCAACAAAGAAAAAAAAAAAAACAAAGAAAAAAAAAAGAAAGGATAGAGAAAGTCCCTCTATGCTTAATGTAGTCTGTATATATGGGGCAAATATGTTTGCAGCACAGGAGACGATTGTCAATCTTTTTTCCTCTTTTTTGATCATTAAATGGAGAAGGCAATAATGTACAGTACATGTAAAAAGAAAAACAAAAAAGAAAAACAAAAAAAGAAAAAGAAAAAGAAAATCAACCCTACGTCCTAATGTCTAGCACAGCTACATAGCTTTGTAGAAGCAATAACAGATGACTTGTATCTAAGGCTATACACAATATGTCTTTTTTCCAGTTTTTTTTTTTTTTTTGTTGTTCTTTTTTTTGTCATCTTAAAGTAAATACATCAAACCATTTTCAGTAGTCAGTAACACTGTGCAACAATGATCGGTGGCAGTATTTTACAAACACCTGCGACACTAGAGTCCTTGAGGTTGACATGAGAGATGAAGAGAAAGGGGGTCGGGGCAATACAGAAAGAAATTTTCCCCTTTTGTCATTTCTGAGATCTATTTTTTTTTAAGTTATTTATTTATTTATTCATTTATTTTAACTTCTCTGTCAAACTCTAGAAGAATGCCTACCTATTCGGGATGTGGCCGTGTAAACTACTGTCACTTCTTTGCTTTTTGCTTCTCACAAACATTTTTAAAACTTCATTTTCACGTTTGTTTTTTTTTTTTTCTTTTGTCTGTGTGTGTGTGCACGTGTGTATGTGTGTACATGTATATGTGTGTGTGTGTGTGTGTTTGTTTTATTTTTTTTACTACTGTATATCTCTCTATGTACATTAAGCGTCTATGGGCGCTGTGTTGAATGACACAGAACAAGAATTTAAAACAAAGGTGGCCGTGTAGCATTGTGAGGGCCGTACGTCTCGTTATGGAGAGGTGATGTCGTCGACAACATGTAGGGCAGTTTGAAGATATTTCTCCATATTCATCAACGGCAACATCATCATCATCATCATCATCTGTGTGCACGCTTCGCCTACCGACTATAACAACATGCTCGTTTCTGCAAACAAAACTTTGTAAGATTGTCATGTCTTGCCATAACTAGTTTTACATTTGTCATCCTTCATGTGATACGTGGCCATGTGACACGATAGGAACTCCTCGACAGCCGAGCGGAGCGCTGAAAGTGGCGGCGCTCCGGCCCTGACAGTAAAGTGTGCTTGGTCTCTGTCAACAGTCCAGTCGAGTTTTTTTTTGTTTTGTTTTGTTTTGTTTTGTTTTTGTTTTCTCTCTTTAATCTATTCTACAGTAGAATACATTCCAGGTACAAGATAACGGTCGTCCATGGAGTCGCGACATTAAGTGTCTTCTTCTGACTTCGTTCGAACAGAAAGGAAGAGTCCTCAACAGCGGGTAAGCGTGTGATTAAGTACTAGAGCTCAGTCCTAATTAAAAAACAAACAAACAAACAAACAAACAAAGAAAAAACAACGTTCTAGGTCGAGGAATGTATCAGAGATCGTGGGAGCAGGGGCAAGGAGTGCGATCGGACAGGTAGTTTTGTGGCAAAAAAAAAAAAGGAAAAAAGGAAAAAAGAAATCAGATCAAAGAGAAAAGACAACAAAGACAGGGGCATTCGGACCACAGGAGACACGACAGGGAAGTTGCCATCACTTTGTTTAGTGTCCACGGACCCGCTGCCCAAAAGACATTTGGGTCCGTCTCGCAAATCCGTCCCCGAGGGAAACTGTCCCGAACGTTCCTTCACATTGTTCACCGCTTCTCTTGAATCTGACGGTAGTATGCATTTTTTTTTTGTCATCTTAAATAAAGTCTTTGTTATAGTGTATTCCTTCATCATTTATCCTTCATCCTTTATCCTCCTCCTGCTCCTCCTCCTCCTCCTCCTCCTCCTCCTCATCATCGCCTTCATCATCCTCATCCTCATCATCCTGCCTTGCTCCGGCGCAGGCTGTTAGTCTCTGTTTAGAGCGCGGGCGTCCAGCCCCTCGGGGTCGCCTAGGTTATGGTTGTTAGGGTGGTTAAGGTCGTTGTTAGGGTGGTTGGGGTCGTGGGTCAGCGCGGGGTCATGGGTCATGGGCTGGTCCTCCTCTCCTACCCACAGATGCACTACGGCCAATGAGAAAACAAGAGGCAGGTTAGCACCACGGACCCGACACACTGACCCCCACCCTCCCAACAAACACACACACACACACACACACACACACACACCCTCAGCACAGGATCAGCAGCTCAATGAGGGGCAGTAATGGGACAGTGAGGCCAAAGGGAGCCATGTTGGACCAATGACAAACTTACAACACTGATTTTACACTTCATAGGTCTTTACTGAATTTTTGTTTTAATACTGGAAAGGCAAAGCTGTGTTCAATTATGCTGAATTTTAGATTTTTTTTTTTTTTTTTTGGTCCCAATTTCTAGATAAACCAGCATTGTGAGGTCTGCAAAATCAAGGAACCCATTTTTTATAATGATTTTTGCACCTTTCAATTATGGCTCATTTGCCCTACAATCAATGGAGTTGATTAAAGTAAGGACCATCTAGTAAAGTAAGTAAAGTAAGGACCATCTAGACTCAAAAGAAAAAAAAATACATGAAATATTCATGTCTTCATAACTCAGATTCCACTTTTTTTGTCAGTTGAGTCTAAATGGTCAATGGAAATTTTGCATACTGCACCTTTAATACTGGAAAGTTCAATCTGTGGTCAGCTGTATTGAATTTTGGAATTGAATGAGCCTCTCTAGATCCAAAATGTGTTTTCACCCCTTTCAACTGATGGCTTGTTTAGCCCCAAATCAGCTTATTATTATTGTTATTATTATTATTATTATTTAATCATGTCAAAACCAAAGCAAAAAAAGCCCTTTTACCTCACAGTCCCAGTACTTGCTCTAAGTAAACACTGCCTTTACAGAATTTCCTTGTTACTTGTTGTATTATAATTAGACGTTACTGTTATACCATTATCAGTTTCCGTGATATGGGCTTGGTATTAATACATTCTTGGCTAGAGCAGCAGTCGTTCTAAATTAATTGCGAGCAAGTTAAAAAGCTGCTCTTTAGATAGGCAAGCCTCAGTGGAAAGATGAGCCGAGCATTATGAAATGACATTCAGTGAGAATAATGCATCTACTGTAAACATCGAAAGTTTGTTTCCTCATAACGACCTGTACACACAAGCTTACATGGTGAGATTGTGATGGGGTGTTCGGTGTAATAAGCATTTCTAAAATGATACGAGACACTAGCACATTATGGATATGACAACTGGAGTAGTTTCATACTTGTTCCAAGCAAGTTTGTTGGCTCGATAAGTGTCATAGCACAGAGGGTGAGAACTGAAGTGAGTAATTCTAATAAAAAAGTTTTAAGACTCGGTGAGACAGTAAGAAATGCTTATCTGTAATTAGGTCCCACAGCAGCGGCCACTAAATAATACAACTTGTATTCCCCTCCACCTCCTTTTTTTCCTGCGCTTTCATTCCCTCAGCAACTTCTGAGAAAATTATTTTGCAATAAAACGCCACCGAACACATTTGCATGTCATGTTCTTTTAAAGTGGCGTTATGAATCTGACAAAACCAAATTAAAACACGGGTTTATTTGAGCTGCGCTCTCGCAAAGACGGAAACGGATATCAAAATGAAAGGAAGTGTCGCGGTAACAGAGGGAAAATAAAGAGCTAATAACATGATAAAACATCTCTTAGATTCGCCACCGAGTAATGACTCTGCCTCTTGCTGTCTCCGCATGGAGCAAGCAATTCCAGCATCACTCTGCCACCAACATCTGCTGCGTGTTTCACAGGGGCTTCTGGTTTTAATCCTCCATGCCACTTGCAGCAGAGAGCCCCACTGATATTTCTAAAGGGGAATTAAAAAACGCTGCTTCCTTATTCTAATGACACTGCTATGAGTAGAGATCTAATTAACAACTGGAATACATGAGATTAAATCTAATTCCTGATGCACACTTAAAAATCTTAAGCCGTCATTAACATTACTAGCTGTAAGAGTGTAAACATCCGCACTGATCTCTATTTCAGTCACCGGCTCAGTTTACAGTGCAGCTCAGATTATGGTCGCATGCACTGGAGGAAGGAGTTCATAACCGACTTCCACCACAAGATGGCAAACTAAGCCAGGAAATAACACCGAAACCAGCCAGCGACTGGTAGTGAGAGGCACTCAGACCTTTTGCATTCATACATTTTCATTTTGCAATGGATGGACGTTCAGTCTCACCATTTGTGTTTTAAAAGTCGTAATTAAACCGAGCACTAATTTGCCTGTAAAGAACCAAAAACTGCTTGATGGTAAATTTCTAACACTTATTGTAATTATTATTCCTTTTATGTCCGAGAGCAACCTTAACCAAAATACAGGAAAATAAAGTTTGCTTGTTTGCAGCTTTAAAACCTGTCTGGTCGCTCCCCAAGGGCACTTCCTGCCTTTGACTTCCCTGTAAAGAAACTTCCTGTAACGAGCTCCAGATTAGGCCCCATATTTGATTTTCACTGTTCATTAACTAAGCCACCTGGAATGTTATTATTTAAGCACGGTGCTCCTTCTCCCCAAACAACTGCCGCTGCGAAGGGGGAGAGATTTCCTGGCCAACTTTATAGATTTAGCATAACTTCCCCTCGCAGTTTTTAATTTCCCATCCGGGCAAGGCGGCAGATGCACCTCACAGACACACAGAAACCTGCCTGGCATCCATTTATCACATGAATGCAATGCTTATCTATCGGTTCTCTTTAAAGACGCGGCGCTTCTCAGGGTTTGGCAGAGAGCGGATGCACATTGGCAAACATGCTAGCCATATCATTTTGATCCGAATCAGTAAACAAGCCATACATGATCTAACCGTGCAGGCTATCATCTCAGATGTGAGCCCGTCTGCAGAAAAGCACAGGGCGACATGCCTGCATCCAGAAAACCTCACTGAAATCACACCATGGAAGAGTAAGGACGCCCTCTTCTGGTGTGCCGGGAGATGGCAGATGGAAACAGGGTGGTTTTTAGGGGCGGGGGGAGGCCTAGGAAAGGAAAACATATGGTGTGAGGACACATAGCTCCAGGATCCATCCACTGTTAATACATGTGTCATGCTTAACAGAATGGATAAATGGGAAGGAGGATGGAACAATGGCCTACCGCCGCACTCTGAGCATGTGTCGGAGACCGCCTTGGGATATGGTGGACGTGTGTCTGTGTGTGCGTGTGCGTGTTAGTGTGTGTGTGTGGACTCTGAGGTCTCACCTGACATTAATGACAGTCTGTGAAAGCATCAAGCAACAGACAGCCACCAAGTAAAGGCTGCCATTTTGCAGCACGGCTCTCTTCTACCCTTAAAACCGGCGCGCGACATCACAGCCACCAAGCAGGACGGGGAAATCAAACTCCTATTTTCAGGCGTGTCACACTACACTCCATCCATCCTGGCTCACCATTACGGTTTGATACATATGGGTTTGTGAAGGCATACACCAAATATATATATATATATTTTTTTTTTATGTGATTGAACCTGTTAATAAATGAAATTGTGCGCCCATACTCAATTCAAGCCTCTGAAATAGCATTTAGACCACCGTGGGACTGAAAGCCAGCCTAATGAAATTCATTTACGTGTGTTAGCAGCTCCTTAAAGCAGGGTGAGGCAGGAGCTGTGGAGCAACATCGTGTCCTCACCCCGTTCACTGTCAGGCCGGTGAGGGTGCCTGACCAATTTTTTTTTTTTTTTTATTAAGAGGTCAATATAGGCTGATTCCAATAACCATGAAAAGTAGCACTGTGTATTCAGTTGCATTGTATTTATTATCTGTTTTGGCAAGAGGGAAAAAACAAGGATTTGCAAAAAGCTGAGATGCAATGCAGCGTTTGCTGACTGTGACACGTGCAGCATGCTCAGAAGCGAGGTTAAAAATCATCATCATCATCGGTGCTGACAGTCTTGAACCTTTTTGAACACCAACGCCCGTCGTCACGATAAACCAACCGCTGCACCACATTTTTGACGGCGCGCTCGCAGCTCGTCTATTATTTTTCCTTCTTGTCTTATTCGTCGCCATCTCCTAACCTGCACACTCAAAACCCCTCAAACTTTTAAGTGTTTTCCAATCAGTCACGGTTTTGAGTTCTGTCTTCTCTCTCTCTCTGCAGAATTTGTCAAACACACTGCTGGAAAGGGTCTTTGGAAAGGGCGCGCTGCAACTTTGGCCATGCAGCGACTTTGACAAACCTCTGCGATCCATCCACCCCTCCACCCCCCTCCACCCCCCGTGTGGACTTGAGCAGAGCGTGTGGTGGAGCTCTGCCTAACCTCTCTGTGCCACTGAAGGTGGCTGTGGCTCCTTTGTTCCCTCTCCCAGGCATCCGGGCCCTACGCGAGCAGAAAGTGTTGTTCTTGGCACAGCCCCGTCTCATTGTACAGCCCAGTATTTATAAATATGTAAATATGAGCAGCACCAGGCATAACACGACCCGCTTGTATACACCGAGGAGGAACGGCGAGGAAGTGAGCGTGCACCCCCCCCCCCAACACACACACACACACACACACACCCGTCCTCCACCAACCCCCCCCAAAATCGTATTTTTAGACAGTTTTAATGAATACAGGATGTTTATAGTTACCATTCCCTGTGATTTGCACAAAAGACTAGAAAAATCCACATCCACCCCGCCGCCCCTCCTCTGCACCCGTCCCACCCCTCCTGCCCCCCCACCCGCCCGATCCCTCAAAGCACTACTAAAGAAGAAGAAGAAGAAGAAGAAGAAGAGGAAGAAGAAGGAAAGGAGAAAAAAAAAAAGCAAATTTGTGGTGAAACACAGCAGGATTGTTGTGCTCTCCGTCTGCCTTCCGCTCAGATCCCTATTAGACAAATAGACGGTGGTGTTAAGGTGCAACAAAGAGTGACAAAAAACTCCTGTGCCGGGGTGGAGAGCGGGCGAGAGAGAGAGAGAGAGAGAGAGAGAGAGAGAGAGATGCGCGGCAGAGAGGTTCCTCACGACGCCAAACATCAAGGCGGAAAGCAATTTGTGTGTTGTTTCTGTTTTTTTAAAGTTGCAAAAATAATACAAACGCTGAATCAATATGTGCGGGGAGTGGGTAAAAAAGGTTACCTGTTTTCTATTGTCTGTGATAATGTGTTTTTGTGTGTGTGTGTGTGTGTGTGTGTGTGTGTGATGACTCCATGTCAACTTGTTTTCTTTTTATAAACTCAGTTTTGTTTTGCTGCAAACTCTCGGGTCTCGTACGAGGCGACGGGGAGGGGGGGAAAAAAATTAGAAAAAAAACCCAAATAAATAAATAAATAAATAAAAACAGAAATCGAGTGAACAGTAAAAAAGAATGATTGGAGTTCGGGAAACAGAAGGATGAAGCGAATGTCAGTGGCCTCTTTCTATCTTTCTCTCTCGCTCTCTGTCTCTCTCCGAAACTATTTCTGAGGCTAAAAGATTGCCGGCTTGATAATACCTCCGCTGAGCAATTTAAGCCCAAACACTCTGATGCTACAATCTGTCTTCTCTGCCTGATAGCGCTTTTCTCCCCTCTCCTCTCCAAATTACTTTCTTTCATATCTAATTATATTTGCTAATGATCTTATAAGAGAATAATGGAATGTGCTTGATCTATTACCTTTTTTTTTTTCCAATACATAAATACAATGCGGGGGGAAATGACTATTGGAGACAGGAGGAAATGTTTTTTCTTTTTTTTTTTTCTTTTTTCTTTTTTTTTTTTTGTTTAATGTTTTTGATGAGAGGGGAAAATGAAGCTGGGAGCGGCAGGGTCATTAATGGGGCGATGAACGCAGAGGTCATCTCTCACATTCTCTTTGACATTTCTCGCATCCGATGCGCCGAAACAATCACAAGCCTCATCTGCGCTCTCCAAATCTGCCCCCTCGCTCCTCTCCGGTAATCCCCCCCCCCGCCGATATCCTCCCCGAATCTCTCTGAACTTCGCACGGGAAACTTCGAAAACGGCTGTTCGGGTCGCCGCTTTTAGCCAGGGCGAGCCCACGGTCGTGAAGATCAGCAGAAATGAATTTGAAAAATGAAAGATACACGCTCTTTTTTTTTTCAGTCAAACGGATGTAGGCTTGAATATCTAAAATGTGAGTATTTCTTCCTTTTTGCTTTATTTTTTGTAAGCTGACAGTGTGGTGACGTACATGTGATATTTTTTTTACACTGATTTAATCCTGTCTAGTGAATTATCAGACATTTCTGGGTGATTTAAGGGGATTGGGAAGTTTTGGTGTCAAATTATATCAGTCCTTCCTGTTTAGCAAAGTGAAACCCCTGGTTAGATGAGAGTCAAAGCCGAAGTGATTCATCGGTCGCACAAGTCATGCATTCTGACCCCATAGAACGGCGGGCGACTGCACCACAACCACTTCAAGAAATCCTAAATCAAAATGCACAGTCAAACGTGATCTTAATCATTGCATTGTTGTCTCCTGGGCCGTTTGAGGCCTGTTTGTGTGTCTGCCAAGGTCTCAGTCGCCTTGGAGGCCGGGCTGCTGGGGCGGAGGGGGGCAAGACCCTCCACCCTGCCACGTGTGAGCCTCCAAAGGCTGGACAAAGAGCTGCAGGAGTTGGTTTTTTTTTTCCTGTTTTTTTTGTTGGGGGGGGGGGGGGGGGGGGGGGGGGGGGGGGGGGTCAACTCGACAGTGGTACAAGCTTTCTGCTCTTGTTTACACTGGTAAACAGTATCTCACTGATGAGGGTTCATCACTTTTTGATCTCTCTGCATTTCAACTTTTCAACCTCTGTTTTTCCCATACACACACACACACATGCCATATGCACGTGCACACACACACCGTGTCGGTTTTTGCAGAAACACTAGAAAGGCCAAGACGTGAACGCAATTTGCAGAAATCTCGGCTTCCAAAATGTCCCTGTGTGACTTTTCCTCGACTCCGTTCCTGCACAAACGAACGTGTTAAGACTCTGGAAATCGCGCGCTGAAACAGTGGTTATAATTCTTTGTAGCCCTCTCAGATGACAGCTTGTTGGCTTTCTCTTAGACCCCCAAAATCCATGTGCCTTTCTACTGAATAACTCCTCTCTCTCTCTCCTCTCTCTGTTGCCAAACCCGTCCCGTCTCGTCCCTCCTCCCGCCCTGCGTCCCTCCCCTTAAGCCTCTCCTATCCTCCATTCTTCCCTACTTTCTCTTCCCCCTGTCGTTTTCTTCTTCTTCTTTTTTTTTTCTTGTTTTTTTTTTTTTCCCACAGGCCTCGGGACAAGCCACGCCATGACAGGCACTCTAAACCCCCTGCATTAATGGAAGGAAATGGCATTCGATCCCTGTTTGATCTCCTAATCATTTCTGCTGAAATGATAATTAGCGCCCTTCCAATCCTCCCACAGAGGAGGAGAAAAGGGTGGGTCAGGGGAAGGGGTGGGGGTAAGGGGGGTGGAGGTTTTGGAGGGGTGGGGGTAAATACATAAATAGAAAAAGAAAAATCCTCTTGCTTTTTAGACCCCAAATGACATCTCTGTCACCAAGCCGGGCACATTCATGACCAACAAGTGCTCCGCTCCGCTGCGACTTTCCCATCCTTTACACAGGCCGAGTGTGTGTGTGTGTGTGCACACGTACACACAAACGCACACTCAGACGCACAGAGACACACTGCCTGGCGACTGCTGTCTGTGATTCTTTTCAGCTGACATAATCCTGATTGATTCGTTCAGCAGATAAAAACTGGGTCCACTTCTGCCCTTTTACTGGGGGGGCTGGAACATAATACGGCCTTTTATTCAGCAACAATGTAACATAATGGTGTTGGAATGTGCAGGGGGAAAAAAGGCCACATCTTAAATGCTGGTGACACACTGTGCTTTGAAAAAGGCTGTAGTCTAATGTAAAAGCGAGAGAGAGAGAGAGAGAGAGAGAGAGAGGGTGGAAAAAAAAAAATCATTAAGCTCCCAGATTACCCATGTGCCCCGGCGCTAACAAGGTCAAATGAAGGCTGTTGTTTTGTAGGAGTTGTTTTCCTTTTTGTGTGTTTCTGTTTCTTTTTTTCTTTTTTTTTTTGGTTGTTTTTTTTTTTTTTTTCGACTGTGTATGTGTGTGTGTGTGTTTGTGCACGCCTGTGTGTATTCTGTCACTGCAACTCCTCATTGTCTTCATGTTCACACGAGGAAGCCGGGCTCGATTGGAGCTCTCGAGTTTCCTCGCCAGCCCCGCGGACCGTCCACTTCTAATAAGGAAGCTTTTGTTTGCAGGACAGGAAGAGGTGAGGTCATCTGTGCTCATCGCAGACACCGTTCGCTTTATGAATCTTTTTTTTTTTTTTTTTTTTTTTTTTTTTTTTACTTGGGAAAGCTTTGTGCCCACGTCGACTCACACTGTCCCCTCGTTCCCAGCGACACGAAGCGGGTCTAAAGGTCACGCTGATGGAAGCCGGTGTGTGCCGTCGGCTCCAGTGTAAACCTGAGTCAGCCCACTGAGAGGAGGCACACTGAAGTGTTAAATCACACACTGCCGTGGGAGGATGACAATGTGTTTTTCTTCCTCTTCCATCAGAGCTTCCAGGCTTTGGAACAACCTCGCTTTAGCTTTAAGCTGACTAAAAAAACTGTACCACGTTTTTTTTTTTTTTTTTTTTTTTTTTTTCAATCCCTTCCTCAAACTCACTTTCATAGCCTTGCTTTAATGTTATGATCTTTTGTTAAATGTGTTTGGCCTCCTTTGTGGGGTTTACTTTTATGCTTTTTTTTTGTTTTGTTTGTTTTATAATTCTTCGCCTCCATTGTTTTTACTGATGATTTTTATCTCTTTTTGTATTTTTGCAACGCCTTTGTGCAGGTGCTTTGTAGCTTACTTTTGAAATATGTTAAATAAGTGATAGGCTATTAGTATTAGTTTTAGTAACACTCATATTACATGGAGGCCGGTGCAAACTTGTTACTAACTTCATCACTCAGCAAGGGACAATTTCAATTGTTCCACTTTTACTCAAAGTTATTTCAGTGCAATACACATTTTGCTCTAAAATGAGGTATGCAAATATTAAAATCAGTTTCTGACTTTATCACTCTTGCTGTAGGCGAATAGAGTTTGGTATCGGAAGCGTTTATGATTTACATTTCTGTTTCCGTTGTAGTCCGAGCGGCATCTGGACCTAAAAGGCATACAAAAAGTATTGATGTTTGTATATTGTGTGGAGAGACATATAATAATTTAAAAAAAGGAAGGAAAAAGAAACAAATAAAAAAAAAAAACGGAAACGGTTCCTGGCTCGTTTCCAGCTACGGTTCTGAGATTGCAATCTGTTCAATCTGAAATCAAGGCATCCGTTCTCAGTTCCTGGAAAGTCAACAGTTTGGGAGATACAAGTTTTCCACACAGCAGCATCAGTGCATGGCCACAGTTAAGTGTAAAAACAGGTACAGTGTGTGTATCTATGCTTATAGCATCAAATCACAGCATACTGTTTCAACCTTGGTACTGAAATCAAGTCCTATCATTACGTCCCTGACAATAACCCAACTCACACACACACACACACTCTCTCTCTCTCTCACACACTCACTCATTCAAGACAGGCATTTTAGGGAAAATGAAAAAAAAAAAACAACAACACCAACACGACAGAGGGGAGGGACTTCTGGTGAATCACTCTCTTATTAATTGTCGACGCTAATCTGTAAGCCGCGGCCCTCCCAGGAGCGCTCGGTGTTATTTGCACCAGCGCGGCAGCGGCGGTGACGACGGCGACGGCAACGACAACATATCTGGTTACTAATTCGGTGTGGCGCGAAGCTGCGGTGGGAGATGGGACGGAAGGAAGAGCGCCGAGACGACGCTGTCTGCTGATCGGCTCGGGGAAGGAGTCCCCAAACCCTGCACACACTCCCACTTCATAGAGAGAGAGAGAGAGAGACAGACAGAGAGAGAGAGAGAGAGAGAGAGAGAGAGAGAGAGAGAGGGAGAGGGAGAGAGGGAAGGAGAGGAAGTATGGAGGGAGTCAATGGGTTGCTTTTCTTGCCAGGAAGATGGAAACTGTGTTTTGCTCTTGTATGTTCTAGTGTGTCTACTTTTCTGTATGAAACTGCTGCTTTTTATTATTATTATTATTATTATTATTATTATTTGTGCTGCTGTCTATCTGCCGACCTTCCTTACAGACAGAGATTCTTAATTTCAGTGGGACTTAAAGGTTAAATAAATAAAACTAAAACCAGATGAGGGTGGCAGGAACAATAAAGGCCTATCGGGACAAAATGGCAGATATATAAGGCAACATGTAAGCTATATATAGAGTAACAGTGAGGCTTGTCCATCTGTTATAAGCACTATAAAAAGATAGTCTGGAAAATTGATGGGGCTTCCTATTTGACAAGTGCTACATAAAAAATAGTCTTTAAACTCTGAAATAACACATTTTTATATTCCATAATGGCCTAAATGTTTTTTTTTTTTTTTTTTTTTTTTCAGAGGCTGGAAAAAAAAAACAGGAAGAAATACTGAATATTTGGGGATTTTTAAGTCATAAAAATGTACACTTAAAGGATATTCAAGGTTGGTGCAAAACATCAGCTGTCAGGAGCTTCAGTAAAAGAAGAAAAAGAAAGAAAAATATTGGCATCGGTATCGGCCTTCAAATGGGCTAATTATATCGGTCAAATTCGAGGAGAGGCCTGACAGACAGAGAGTCAAAAGAGACAAAAAAGAGACAGAGACAAGGACAGAGCGATGCGGGGAGACGGAGAAAATCAAAACGACACGGAGACGGGAAGATAGACGGGTCTCCGCAGAGAGACTGACAAGATGGGCAGGCAGGCAGACGGGCAGACAGACAGGAGAGTAATGGCACCCGGGCCCAAGCTATCACAGCTATCATTTATAATCACAGAGAACCTGTCGCTGGTTCTCGGCGTTCCCAGGGCGGAGGGGGGGGGGCACACTGGAGCCCTCCTGCGCTTGCAAATGCTGCGGATAAATAAATGACAGCAGTTTAGGATACGAGGAGGCAAGGAGGCTCTGGAGGGCAAGGTGGGCGGAGGAAGAGGAAGAGGAAGAGGAGGAAGAGGAGGAGATCTGGGCCCCGACAGCAACTGTGTAACACGGGTACGGGTGTTAGTGCGGCGAGCTGTGTGTTAAAGCTGCACCAGGCGAAACTCCGATGTGAAAACACGGCTGTCGTAGAGCCGCCCCGATCACGAAGTGGGGCTGCGATGGAAAATATATCGAGTTTGGATTAGATATATCGAAATATATCGAGTTTGGATTAGAGATTCAAACGCCACCGAGTCGTCACGTTGTTCAGGATCGGTCCACATCCCGCCTCCAGCGCTTAAAATCCCTCCAGAACCAGATCCAGATCCTGGATTCTGGATCCCAGAGGTGAAGTAAAATAAACAGAGTGAACTGAATTGGATTTAATCTCACGTTTTTCTAGTTAAAAATAAAAATAAAAATCCAAAAATGATAATCTCAGTATGCATATCTACTCATTTCAGAGATTATAGTCACTCATGGCAACGTCAACATCTGTTTGGGTACATACAATACACATTCCACATAATCCGGCTCAAAGATCTGGCCATAAATACAATCCGGATTTGGACGGTTTGATTTTTCTGGATGCATCTGGCCGGATCCTGCTGGATCTGGATCTGGATCTGGATCATTGATGATACTTGCTCACTTCTAACTTGTTTAACTGCTAGTCACATGTCAGGGTTTAAATGTATGACCTCAGTTAATATTTTAATGGCAACACAGGTTTGTTTTCCTTGTGTTGAATTGAACTGAATTGAACTGAATTGAACTGAATTGAACTGAACTGAATTGAATTGAACTGAATTGAACTGAACTGAATTGAACTGAATTGAATTGAACTGAATTGAATTGAGAATGAATTAGAGGAGTCTCTGTTAGTCTTGGCCTGTCCTTCATCTCTTCATCTGACTTCCCATCTCCATCCATCCCTCTGTTTCCCTGTCTGTTGATCTTCTTTCCTCACCAGCACACACACACACACAGAGAATATCACTGTAGTGTTTTGCATGACGATACGAAGGAGAGAAGCGACAGACAGGAAGAGAGAGACAGCAGAAATGTGGAGCACCTGGCCTGCTTTTTTTTTTTTTTTTTTTTTTTTTTTTTACTGTGGTTTCACAGGCTTCCAGTGGTCTCTGATGATTCAACAGTTGCTGCTACAAACATCTGCTGCCTGCTCTTAGCAGATCTCAATTAAGACTCACACAGCCCGGCCCGCCATTTCTTATTTATGCTTCTGTTTTTTCGTGTTTTTCCTTTTTTTTCTCCTCCCCACATGTGCCAGAGGAGGCGAGAGGGCCGAGAGGTCCGACGAAACCCTTTTAAAGAAAGAAGATGTTACAAGGTGGAGAGACAGAAGAGGAGGTCGGAGTTGCTGGCAAAGGATTTCAGAAAAAAAAAAAAAAAAGGGGGGGATTGTTGCCAACATTGGCAGCGCTTTTAAGAAAATAGGAGTTAGCAAAAAAAAAACAACAAAAAACAACAACAAACATCGACAAGCGACAGCCTTAAGCCCCCCTCCCCACCCCCCCCCCCCCCAACCCCCCCCACCCTTCAGACAGAGCCAGGCTGTGTGAATTAGCATTTGTCTCTTTCCTCTGTCTTTTTTTTTTTCTGAAAAGGCATCCAAAGAAAGAGAAGAAGAAGGAGTGAGTGGTGATATGATTATGTAAATGTAAACAGGATTTCCTGCCGACTGGAAGCCGTTTCTCTCTCTCTCTCTCTCTCTCTCTCTCTCTCTGACCCGTTCTCCTTGCAAATCTTCCATTTAAGACGAATTCCCCCGGGGAGGCCGCTCCGCCGTTACTTAACGGGATAATTATGATATACGAAACCTTTCCAAGATCAGCCCCCCCCCTCCTTCTCCTCCTTTCTCCGCGAATCTTTCTCTCTCTCTCTCTCTCTCTCTCTCTCACCATCTCTGTCATTTCCTCTCAGGCCTTTTCTCTGCCTCTCTGTCTCCGTCCTGGACAAAGCGACTTCTCTGAATCACCACTCGCCGTAAGGAGGTCGGGTTTGACCGATACAGATTTTTGAGGGCCAATATTCATACCAATATTTAGAATATGTGTATATCCTATTATATTCCCTCTCTATATAAATACATATTTCATTTATATATTATATTTCATAACCTCAAAATCTGAAAAGTTAAGGCTCTTTAGAGGTCAGAGGACAAGTCCAGCTGCATCACACTGACCCGTGGAATTCGGAGCAATTCAGCGCCATGCTTAACGGCACTCCGGCAGGGCTGAGTCACGGGCGACCAAGGCAGAGGTCCTCTCTCTCTCTCTCTCTCTCACTGTCTGCCACTGTCTCCCATTAGTTGAACTGCAACTTTAAAGGTGTACATTACACTGAAGACTTGTCTGTCTTAAAAAGTCATTGCATGTGCAGCTTGAAAATCATAGTTTTCTTAAAGTGGGTGAACATTTTTGTTTGATTGTGGGTGACATTATACATGTGCTTGTTTCCATTGTGACTGCAGTTGATGTAAAAAAAAAAACAAACAAAAAAAAAAAACTTGGAAGTACGTCCGAATTAAACTGATTATCTCAGAAAAAAAAGATGATTCTCACATGTGACATATGTCTCATGTAGGATAGCATGTGATCATATGTTACCACATTTGAGGGTTTTGTGATCACATGTGAAGCACATGTTCTGCATATTGCACATCTGGAGTCATGTGATCACTTTTTTTTTTTTTTTTTTTTTTTTTTTTTTTAACGCAAGTTCATGAGTCACCCAGCTAGTAATGAGATAACTGCACTGGAAATAAATGAAATCCTCTCACCCCCACTGGCAGATTTAATCTGGTTTCCTCCAAAAAAAAAAAAAAATAAATAAAATAAGATTCAAACTAGTTGAAATGATGTGTTCAAATGGATTTTTTTTTTTTTTCCAATTTACCCTTGCGTAAGACCCTGACTCGTGCAGAAACACGTGGTGCGCACCTGCCTGAGCACCTAGGCTTTTTTGGGGATTTTCATTTTAATGCGACTCTCAGTCCGTAGACAGGTCTGACTGCTCCTCGGAGCTGCGAAAGTCTTTCCCTGACAAATCCTCCTCCTCACTTGGACCTTAACACCATGACCTCACGATGGAAGAATGGAGCCGGAATCATATTATATGTCACATATTCCTCAGCCGTCCCCATATTGGCGTGCGTGTGTGTGTGTTTGAGTGCTATCCACAGAACACTCTACCTAGCCTCTGATCTTTCAAAGCCGAGGAGTCTTTTTGGCACAAACGCGTGCACAAAGAAACACACTCATCTGCACACTTTTGATATCAAGACATGGAAATTCAAAAGAGCGAGCAGAAATCACCGTGTTCCAAACATTTCATAATGCAGACATACAACTTAATTGCAACCCCGCGTGGTTGTTTGGTTCCTTATTTACTCCTCCGACGTTGTTACAGACCCACACGTCAAACTATTTACGCGCTGGTGTAAGCACTTACGGCTACGACTCTTTGCGCTTGACAACGGCCATAAACAGACGAGGGAGAGATCAAAACTGTTCATCGGAGACGGAGGCAGATGACAGATATGGCGAGAGATTTTCCATGATCTTTCTCGTGCACGTGGGGGGTTTTCAAGAGAAGGGGAAGAAGAAGAACAAGAAGAAGAAGAAGAAAACAAGAATGAAAATGAAAAAAAGATTAAGAGAAGGAAATCAAAGGAAGGTTTATTTCCACACATGAAGGAGCGCTGGTGCGTGAGGGAGGCGAGGACGTGGCCCGATACAAACTTCTCTTATTCTTCGAGTCAAAAACCTCTCCTCCCTCCGTCTCCGTCTCTCGATAATGTGTCCGATCAATTATTTATCACCAAACAGTGTGTGTGTGTGTGTGTGTGTGTGTGTGTGTGTGTGTGTGTGTGTGTATGCAAGGGGGGTAGATGCTGCTTGTAATAGGCAAAGGCAGAACATTATTTTTCACACGCGGCGGACGGCACGTCGGTCACAATCATTACTTTGTGTGCTCTTTTAATTGGCTGCTCATAAATTAGTCAGGGGGAACTGAAGTCCTGCTTCCCGGATCTCGGCCTCGACCTTGAGACGGGGCGGACATGACGGAGGACGACCATGTCTTTCGGAGAGAAAGGGGGGGACTAGGATTGTGTTTTGGAAGCGGTGGACAGTCAGTGCTGACGTTGCTGCACACTGAAAAAAAAAAATCTCCATCTTAAATATCATTTGGGCTCATATTCGGTCTGAAAGTCTTGTTTTTCTTAACCGTTTGCACTCTAATTTCCCCTTAAATATCACCCTAAGTTGCTTCAAAGTTGGAAAAAAACGCAAAACTTTTTTTTTGTCACACTTTTGTCACATCCATACTCATATATATCTGCTGGTTACAGTGCTTGATTGATGCTACATCACGCCTACACGGAGTGAAATATTCGAATCCAAGATGCCATTGTGTTACGGCTGCACGGTATGTCAAATAAAATATCTACACTGCAAAAACTCAAAATCTTGCCAAGAATATTTGTCTTATTTCAAGTCAAAATGTCTTATTTCTAGTCAAAATATCTCATTACACTTAAAATAAGACCTCAGAAATAACTTGTTTTTAGACAATGGTAAATTTTCCCAATGAAACAAGCAAATTTTCAATTGTTTCAAGTGAATTTTCACTTGAAACAATTGAAAATTGTCTAAAAACAAGTTACTTATGAGATGGCCATGTCTTATTTTAGGTGTAATGAGATATTTTGACTAGAAATAAGACATTTTGACTTGAAATAAGACAAATATTCTTGGTAAGATTTTGAGTTTTTGCAGTGTAGATGTGTGATGAATCATTTTATACACCTTTCAGCAGGACATCTTTAGCGTCTTTACAAACCCTTTATTAGTAATTTAAAGATGAATCCACAGATGGGACAGATGGGGTTGAAGTTGAGACCATCCCACTTGTTTCGAGTGAAGTTACAGGATTTTTTTTTTTTTTTTAAATATGCTGAAACAAGGCAAAAAACAAACAAAAAAAAGCAGAGCAAAGCCCCCTGGTGTGAAGAAAATGACAGCTGATTGGAGAAAATTCGGGACACAAGACGATTAGCATCGGAAACAAGTGGCGTCGTCTCGTCCGCTGGCAGATTTTTCTCACTTGTTCTCAGGAAAAATCAACTTTCAAGCTGAACGTGAGACTAAATGACTTGTTCAGATGGAGATTTTTTTATTTATTATTTTGCAGTGTATATTTCAAATTTTTGTCTGAGCTGCCTCTGAACCATGAGGGTATGTGCTTAATAAAAAGTGGAGAGGGGAAAGAAAAAAAAAAAAAAAAGAAAAAAAAAAACGAGCAATATTACATTTGCTCTTCTATCAGCATTCTAATAACAAACGAACAATTAAGAAGATGAATGCCTTGCGATCCACTTCTGACTTTGATGTCTGGAGAATAATTAATATACTTACGCTGTGTGTGCCTCCCTGCCTCTCCTCTCTCTCCATTGTTTTGGTGGTGAAATCCATAACATTTCTTTTGTTCCCCTCCTTTCTGTAAGCCCGCGCTCTTATTTTCCCAAGGCCGAGAAACTTCAGACATGAGAACCCCTGATATAAAACCGGGGAAATTTACCTGGGATTAGCAGCCATTGACAAATAACCTTGGTGATAGATGCACAGTAGATTTGGTTCAAAGCTCTCCCGGCAGCCTCAAAAGAGATTAGTTCACTTCTTATCAGGTCAGCCGCGTCGCCTGGGAAATGTGTTTAAAGTCACATTGATTTATTGAAAGATTCCCCAATAAGAAGATATCTCTAGACTTAAGGAGTGTGTGTGTGTGTGTGCGCGTTTGCTGCATGTGTGTGTGTGTGTGTGTGACTGTGTGATGTGAATGTGCACCTCAAATAAATTACACTGCCTGTTCAAGCTTAAACAAAAAAAAAAAAAAAAGCTCCACACACAAAGGCACTTTCAACAAACGAACGAACGCCGCGATTCAAACTGAAAAAAAAAAAAGCACTCCTGGATAACTAGTGAAGAACGCTGCCGCTGGAAAGAGAGAAAAAGAGAGAGAGGAGCTCTTTCTCTCTGTCTGTACCTCTCTCGCCCGCCCTCTCTCTCTCCCTCTCTCCATTTACCCCATGCTGGTAGTGCTGCTGAAAACAGTGATTGTACAGCGGTGAGATGCAGAGCGACGCTGACAAGGAGGTATAATAAGGCCTCTTTGTTCCCCAGGGAGAAAGACAGAGAGATAGAGAGACACAGTGACGGAGGGAGAGAGAGAGAGAGAGAGAAGGGTTTGGAGAGAGAGAGAGAGAGAGCAGCTTTCATTTACACCATTACCTTCTTAAGCGTCATTATCAGGCCGAGGAGAAGAGGACTGTGGGAAAGCGGGGCGGGGTGGCCGACGAGGAAAATAACAGATCTGACATGTCGCTCATCATGTCCATCTGAGGGATGACATTCTCTCTCTCTCTCTCTCTCTCTCTCTCTCTCTCTCTCTCTCTCTCTCTCCTCTCTCTCTCTCTTTCCTGTCTATCAAGCAAACCTGTGGTTCACTTCTTCATCTCGTGATCTTTCTCATCCTGCTCTCTTTTTTTTCTCCGTCTCTGCATTTAATGTTTCTTCATGTTGCCTCTGCTCAGTCAAACTCCTCTCTCTCTCTCTCTCTCTCTGTCTCTCTCCTTCTGTCAATCCCTTCCTGTTTTTGTATGCCATTTCATTGGACACATTTTGATGATTTTATCCCCTGATGTCTCTCTCTCTCTCTCTCTCTCTTTCTCTCTCTCCCTTCCTTATTGAGTCTTTTCCCTCCTTCTCTCCATTTCTCTATCTGCTTTATTTCTGTGTCTCTCCTCAAATCACCCCCCCTCATGCTCTTGGAGCCTCCTTTGCTCCCTTCCCTCCGCTTTCTATCTTTCTTTTTCTGCTTCCATCTATATACAGTACCTCCATCCCTCCCTCCCTCCCTCCCTTCTCTCCCTCTCTCTCTCTCTCTCTCAGTTTCCATGCTTCCTCCATGCCTTCGTCTCTCTCTCCCGCTGTTTGCTTTTAACTCTTGAGGTCATCCGGGACCCCTGGGCAGCTATCCCAGAATGCCGAGCCGACTAACGTCCTGCAGAGTTGCCTTCTGGACAGAGCGGGCTGCCGAGCCAGGACTCGATCGGCGCTCGGACTCCACCACGCATTCAGCCTCCACTACACCCAGAGAAAAGAGGCATCTTCAAAAGGTTCTTTGGTTTCGGATAGTGGCCGTATACGGAATGGTAATCACTGAAACAACCGTCATTAACATGTTAATTTTTGAGACATTAGTGTAATTACCGTAAACGTACAAGATCGCCGAGGAGATTGGCAGCCTCCGCGCTGTATGTTGTGCAGCGAGTGGCAGATTGCTTCGTGGCACAAAAAAATTGATTTTACAGCACAGGACAGGAAGAGAGGGAGGCACAAAGGGAGCAGGAGCCGTCATCGTCTCTGACAGAGCAGGTTGTGCAGGGAGTGAAAGGCCGACGGAGGAATCAAGTCCAACATGTTTACCTTTGTCCGTGAAGCCAAGAACGCCAGGTGGAGGTAGAGGGGACAGGAAGGAAAAAGGGCTTCATGGGAAATGTGGTCTTAACATTCAACAACAGTGTGCAGTAACCTGACTTCTGCACAACACAACTGATGGTCCCAACCCCATTGATAAAGCAAGAAATTCCACTAATTAACCCTGATAAGGCACACCTGTGAAGTGAAAACCATTTCAGGTGACTACCTCTTGAAGCTCATGGAGAGAATGCCAAGAGTGTGCAAAGCAGTAATCAGAGCAAAGGGTGGCTATTTTGAAGAAACTAGAATAAAAACATGTTTTCAGTTATTTCACTTTTTTTTGTTAAGTACATAACTCCACATGTGTTCATTCATAGTTTTGATTCCTTCAGTGAGAATCTACAATGTAAATAGTCATGAAAATAAAGAAAACGCATTGAATGAGAAGGTGTGTCCAAACTTTTGGCCTGTACTGTATATATAATACTGAACATTTTGTTTATCCTTAAAGGCTTCTTCTCTGCATCATAAGGGTTTTACGTCGAACCTCTTGAGCGTGCTGTTACACAAAACCCTCCCAAAAGACACGATTAGAGCACCACTAAAGGTTCTGTTATGGTTCAAGCCTTGAAGAATCATTTTCCCGGTTCTACATAAAAACCCTTTTGCTTAAGAGCAGAGAGAGCAGCAGCAGCAGCTTGGTGATAATGTAATTGTAATATTTCGGCAGCCATGCCATGCATAATTAACATATCAGCGCTAATTAAGACATCAGGAATTTACTAATACACACAATCTGATGTAACTATATATATACTGTGCTATTTCAGGGGAGCTTAGATGGTGGAGGAAAAAAGGAAGGTGAGCGTAAGTATGTCACTAGAGCTGTCACGTGGGAACGTCCCGTCAAAACGATGTTTGGTTGAATTGGACCCAAAATACCTCAAGAAGCTCGACGGGAGGTTCTGGCTCCTGACTCCCCTCCTTCCCACCCCGTCCACACCACCATCATTTCAATTAAAGCTCACTGCTTGTCATAGCGCTGTCCTCAAACACAAACCACCACTGCCAAAATCATCTTTAAAGTGTTGAGAGGAACCTATTAGATCCTGTGATTGAGAACAGAGTTATGAACGGGCCAAGACAATAAAAGACAAAGTAAAGTAACTGCACCTGCACAGAAAGTTAAACACAATGGAAACGCCATGGAAACAGTGAGATACACTGCAAAAACTCAAACTCTTAGGGTTAGGGTTAGGGTTAGGGTTAGGGTTAGGGCTAGTCAAAATATCTCATTACACTTAAAATAAGACATGATTACCTCAGAAGTAACTTGTTTTTAGACAATTTTTACATGTATCAAGTGAATTTTCACTTGAAAATTTGCTTGTTTCATTGGCAAAATTTGCCAGTGGAAAAAGTGAAAATTCGCTTGAAACAACTGAAAATTTGCTTGTTTCATTGCAAAATTTGCCAATGAAACACATTTTACGACATGATATACCAAAATTAACAATGATACATCAGTATTCATGTAGACAGATTAGATTATGGTGAAGATAATGGGTATACACTGCGAAAACTCAAAATCTTACCAAGAATTTTTGTCTTATTTCAAGTCAAAACAACTTATTTATAGTCAAAATGTCTCATCACACTTAAAATAAGACATGATCGCCTCAGAAATAACTTGTTTTTAGACAATTTTCACTTGTTTCAAGCTAATTTTCACTTTTTCCACTGGCAAGTTTTCCCAATGAAACAAGCAAATTTTCACTTGAAACAAGTGAAAATTGTCTAAAAACATAAGACAAATATTCTTGGTAAGATTTTGAGTTTTTGCAGTGTAGAAAAATCCTAAATTCTGCAGAACCGCACAAAAAGGCCAGCTATGAGAGCGAAAAACACGTTAAGCAAAAACACAAACCTAGCACAGCGTTTTTAGAGAGGCTTCACACTGAAAATAAAGCAAACGTGTTTTACGAAAAAACTCGCCTGATCCTCCGACTGACACGCATCCATTTCTGGCGACGCACAGCAGTTTTTTTTAAATGGACCGTGAAACTTATAGCTGAAAAACATATAGCTATCTATAACTTCCCTGTCGAGCAGCTGAAACGCACACCTACACTGAAACTGAATTTCAAGGTTAAACACGACGGCGGCAATGTGTGTGTGTGTGTGTGTGTGTGGTGTGTAAACCACAATGCTGGTGAGTTCTGCTGAAGTAACACAAGGGCCTCCGTCTTGCACGTCGCTGCTCGAGTGGAAAGCTGTAATTAGCGATGGAGATGTTGCCTGAGTTGTTCAACGACACACAGCAACACGCAACAACAACAACAACAACAACCTGCCGCCGCCATGACAGTGACGGCTGGACGTCCCTCCTCACCTCCACTCACACCACGGTTTGTGCTTCGGCAATATGGCTGCAACAATGAGATCTTGTCCGAATGAAAGGCCACGAGTGTCTAATGTGTGTGTGTGTGTGTGTGTGTGTGTGTGTGCATTCATCTATAACTGCCCAACCTGTGCAGATAAACAGTCCAGCCAGAGATCAATACATAACGGAGGGAATCAAAAACAATATCGCAGCATCAGGGGCATGTGTCTGTAAAATGCCGAATGTCTTCGCCCAATAGGGCAGAGGATGAGGAGCGGGCGGGAGACAAGCGCAGAGAGAGAGAGAGAGAGAAAGAAAGATCAGGCCTGTTTGACCGAAGATGAATGAATAAGTCAATTTCTAGAGGCCTGTGCGCAAACAACTGAGACGAGCAAGAACACACACGCACACACACACACACACACACAAAACACATGCATACAATATGTGCGCATGCAAATACGAAAATGTCACCAAATGTCACCAAATAATGTCTATCTTAATGATTTTTCGCCTAATGCTGACACTTAGAAAGTTGATGTGTGCGGACAGAGTGTCAAACATGAGGCGGGCTTACCGCTCCAATGCAGACGAGTGACGGATATCACTCATATTGGTGGACTGCACCTTTGAAATAAAGCGAAATAAAATAAATGTCGCACAAAATCACACACACACACAAGCAAAGTGGCATTTTGAGACCCAATGCTGGATTAACGGGATCACTTTGGCAGCATTTAGCATCCACACTGCAAAAACTCAAAATCTTACCAAGATTATTTGTCTTACTTCAAGTCAAAATGTCTTATTTCTAGTCAAAATATCTCATTACACTTAAAATAAGACATGATCAGCTCAGAAATAAAAAAATTATGCTTGAAAATTTGCTTGAAACAAGAAACAAATTTTGCCAATGGAACAAGCAAATTTTTACTTGTGACACAAGTGAACAAGTGAAAATTTGAAACAAGTGAAAATGGTCTAAAAACAAGTTATTTCTGAGCTGATCATGTCTTATTTTAAGTGTAATGGTATATTTTGACTAGAAATAAGACATTTTGACTTGAAATAAGACAAATAATCTTGGTAAGATTTTGAGTTTTCGCAGTGTACAGTATGCATTTAAACATTCACACACACACACACACACACAGAAATTGAACGCCGGGCTTTTATATCTTTTTCTATTGTAATAAGTTTCTGTTGTAGAGCCGCCCTCCCACTCGTTTGTACAGCGACGTGTTTGCTTATCGGCCCAACAGCGCCGAGCTGACATGTCTTTACATTGCTGCTGTATGAAATCGAGCTGTCTGTGTGGTTGTGCTGCGGGTTATCGCAGAGGGACAGCAGCGAGCGAGTGTGAGAACGAGAGAGAGAGAGAGAGAGAGAGAGAGAGAGAGAGAGAGAGAGAGAGAGAGATGGTTGCATAGGTCTTAGAACAAACAGTGTCTGTGTGCCTCAAAGACCGCCGGCCGGCGTCAGTCAAGGGCCGGATCAAACACACCCAGCTTTTGGGCGCAACGATATCGACAGAATGTCAAGCACAACAGCAACTGACAGGGAGTGTGTGTGTGTGTGTGTGTGTGTGTGCGAGTGTGTATGTGTGGGTCTGCACAGCCGGGTATGTGTGCAGCATGATTACACCGGTACATTTCGGTGTGTTTGTGTGCCTGGTCGAAAAAACAAAGAAATCCAAATACACACACACATGCATGCATACACACACACACACACACAAATATCACTGGCTGTCAGTCAACTTCAAACAATGCAGCTGTAATCTATGATAACATAAATACAAGCAGCTGCGAACAGGCTAAAAAAAAAAAAAAAAAAAAAAACGCTACAGGAAAAAGAGCGCTGAGTGAACCTGGTCTTGTTGTGGCCATCAAAGCGGCTTCGCCCGGCAAAAACAGAGTTGAAGACGGAGGCCGCTGGTTCGAGTCCAGCTTGGCCCACCTCCTGAGCTACGCCTAGTTTGATTTGAAATGATGGGACGTTTACGTTACGCCCCCCTCCCTGATTCAGCCGGTGGCCTGGGACAGAGCCGGACGCATAAACACTGCAAGGAACTCCAAATCCCAGAGGCCTTTGCTCTAACGGGGTTCTGCCTCTCATCAATAATCCTGCTTGTCAGACCTCCCTGTCGACAAGGAGCAGATCTACGCACACTCATACGTACACACATGAACACCCCCCCACACACAGAGACACACACACACACACACTCCCTCTGCCTTTGATCTCTCCCCAGTGGATATATTCTATTTCCTATTTCCGTCGTCACCTGGTTCTGATTTAGAGGTCAGGAAAGGCAGTTCTGGATCGAGTCGGGCTAAATATCTGTCAGTCACATCATCAGCGCCGCTAACTATCCGCTCCTCCGCTGCTGAAATCTGTTTTTAACACCCCCACCTTTTTTTTCCTGTTTCTACCTCTCTTTATCTACCGTTCTTTTTTTTCCTCCCCTCCAAATGCAACTCCTGAATGGGTCCATTCAAGAAATGTCTTTATAAAAAAATGTAGTGATTGTTCAACAAAATGTTAAGCCCCGCTCATAATCCGATGACTACACACTTGTGGCCAGAAAATGCTCCCCCCCCCTTCCCTAATAAATACCTTTAGGCAAACAATCGGTCGGTGTGTAACAAGTCGAAGGTTTCTTGCTTTTGTTTGCAAATCCACGAGGAGGTGGAGAAGAAACATGGGCTTCAGTGTGATCAGCGAGGCAGCCACAGTGTCGGAGTTTGACCTCTAGATGGTGCTGATCTTTTAGATGTGTGACTCTTAGATGTGTATGTATGTACGTGTAAGTGTGTGTGTGTGCATGTGCATTAGAGAGAGAGAGAGTGGTGTGTGCAAACAATCGTGCACCAGCCTATGTGTGTTGCTTGGAGCCATGCGATATATATGTGTGTGTGTGTATGTGTGTGTGTGCACATACACTTCAACGTGCAAAAGTGACATCCTCTGTCTATGTTGTGCATGTGGGTGTGTGTTGTTTTTTTTTTTTCTCGCAAGACAATAAAAACATTAATTTGCCCTGAAATCATTCCTGACGTAAATGTAGAGCGGTGCCCATTGGAACCCAGTAATGAAGCATGCGGCATCTCGCCGGCTCCTAATTTGACTAGTTAAATGACTCCATTACGTGTCTAACAGACAGAGGCAAATCATTTCTGGTCAGTTGAGGCTCACTTACCCGCATCCTGGTGTTGGGGAAATGTCTATGTCTCTGGCTGGCTGACTGACTGACTGGATCTGCCTCATTCTCCGTGCCATCGCCTTTTTTTTTTTTTTTTCCCTTTACTTTTTTGATTGGACTCTTCTGAAATGGAGCGACTATATGCCTGAAAATATGCCTTGGTGTAAAATGTTGCTGCTTTTTTTATTTGTGCATGTGTACATGTGCATGTGTGTGTGTGTTTGATAAGCACTTATAAGTAATCAAAGCACGGATGTTATCAAAAAAAAAAAGAGAAGCTAAGAAGAAAAAAAAAGAGCGTGTCAGTATTTTCACATTTGGCCCTCATCAAATTTCATTTTATTTGATGCCCATTTGTGTAATCATATCCTTGTCAACAGTGTTATTTGGCTTCTGACAGAGAGAGAGAGAGAGAGAGAGAGAGAGAGAGAGAGAGAGAGAGAGAGAGAGAGAGAGAGAGAGAGAGGGGGATTAAAATATATTGAATTATTAAAAGGACTACCTGCTGTCCATCACTGTCACTTAACACGTGTAGAATGTGAAGTGCCGTCCCAGCAGCCACTGGGTGGACATCTGTTACCACACACACACACACACACACACACACACACACACACAGACAGACGCACACATACAGACAGACACACACACAAACAAATGCACACCGACACCCCAAATTTATACGCTGAAAGGAAAAAAAAAGTCCTTAATTTGTTTGTTCTCGTTGAAAGCAATGACAGTGACACACACACACACACACACACACACACACACACACACACACCTACATACATACACATACAGAGAAACAAGCGCATACTCATGTATATGCACACACACACACACACACAAACACAGTGCAGATCACCTGCCATCTTTTCCTATTTCCCCAGAGACCATAATGCTCAGAGTTGGACTTGTCTGTGCTTGTCAAAATAAACACGTGGTTTTTTTTTTTTAATATTATTTTTCTTCATCCCCACAGATGAATAGGATAACTTTAAAACGTCCAGCGTCTCAACCGTGTAAACATCACCTCGGCTCTTGCGGCTACGACGGGATGCCCGGCGGGTTGGCGGCGGGCGGAAACGATCATCAAAGATTCAAGAAAAAAAAAGGCCTTCCGGATCCCAAATTGAACAATGACTCTGATTTTTGCATTGGTTTTGCATTGAGATGTGGCGTTAATGACGCACATATACATGGAGTAAAAATAAATAAATAAATAAATAAATAAAAATAACAGTTGTTACAATATTCACGTCAGCATAAAAATTTGATGCTGAACTTAAGGGGGGAAAATTTCAATGCCAAAATTCGCTGCTAGTAAAACATGATAAATTCATTGACTTTGGATATAGAACACATGGTGAGAATAAGCACTGGGAATCTTTTATGGAATCGAAAATGGAAAAAAAAAAAAAAAAAAAGGGTAGACAAAAGGAACAACAGAAGAGCATAGCATAGCGTATAATAGAACTGAACAGAATTAAGATAACAGAACATAACACAATAACACAAGTATAGAGTCATAGTCTAAAGTAGTAATGTAATATATTATTGCACAGTGCAGTAAAGTAAAAAGTAGCATATATCTACAATTACAATATGGAACAGTGCTATAGTATGTTATGGAGTGGTGTAGAATAACAAGGAGGTGTATGATAAGATTATATTACATGCCTGCATGATAAAATGTACAGTGTATACTGTGTATAGTATAGTATAGTATACTGTACTGTATAGTAGTGTGTAAACATAGCACATGAAAGTAGTATACAAGTTTAGTATAGAGTACAACTGTACAGTATGACATGGTATATAAGAAATATTCCATAATGTCACATGTTTATAGAGTAGAACAGAATAGAATGGCATGGAATAGAATAGAATAGAATAGAATAGAATAGAATAGAATAGAAGTGACACAGTGGTGTGTCACTTTAGTGGTGGTATATGGTGATAGTATGGTAATATAAAAGTAGAGTATAGTAAAGCAGTCAGGCCATATAAAATTAAGGGCAGTATAAAACTGCATTAATCTAATAGAATAGTTATGTTTAGGTTTAGGAATGTAAAAGTACAGTATGGTAAACACTGTGTAAGTGTGCGCACACACACACACACACACACACACACACACGGTTTAGAATGGTTTAGCCATGGTAAAGCCAGGCGTGTTAGGACAGTATGTCACAGAGCCTCTTAGGTAAAAATAAAAACATAAAGCATACGAATAACAAATCATCACAGCTTGTGTTTGTCTCTATCCACTGGCACTTAGCAGACACATTCACTGCTGTCATTAAGTGGGTAAACTGTGCGCACACACAGTTTGTGTGTGTGTGTGTGTGTGTGTGATTGTCATTACACAGGAAGCGGGATGAAAGCAGGACCCAACTGATATTTTGCAGATGAACAGGACATGCACTCAGATGCTCCACTGATCAAGCATTTCTGTGTGTGTGTGTGTGTGTGTGTGTGTGTGTGTGTGTGTGTGTGTACACCTACATGTATACATGTTTGTGTGATCGACAGTAGACATGTCCCACCCACACACACACACACACACACACTGTCCGATTACTCACTGTACATTACAATGCCTTCCAGATACTTTTGTACAAAGACAAAAGACGTTTACCCCGAAACATCCAACATTAGAAACCTTGCACTTGCAGCTTGGCATGTGCATGGTATCTGTGTGTGTGTGTGTGTTTGTGTGTGTGTGTGTGTGTGTGTGTGTGTGTGTGTGTGTGTGTGTGTGTTGCATTGAGCCTGACATGATGTCCTGCTGATTCTTCTGTTGGGAGCGATGGGGTGATGAGTGACATGCCTGCATCACTGATAGCAGTCTGTCTGAATAGATTCACGCCAACGGGTTTGGTTTGGTGTGTGTGTGTGTGTGTGTGTGTGTGTATGTGTGTGTGTAGGACGTAGTGGTGTACGTGTGTTTGTGTGGGTCAATTAAACAACAAAAAAAAAAATGCCTTGAAGTTAGTCATATAGACTCACATAGACTCCCTTTCCAATCACATATTCTTCTTTCCCCATCTGACTTTCTCTCTCTCTCTGTCTCTCTCTTTCTTTCCCTCTACCCCCCAGGCACACTGTGTGTCAATAATGCTACCAGCTGCTCCACTGCTGCTGTGTGTATGTGTGTGTATGTGTGCGAGACGGAGAGAGAGAGACACACACAGAGCGAGAGCCAGAGAGAGAGAGAGAGAGAGAGAGAGGGAGAGAGGGAGAGAGGCCTGAGTCTGGTGGACATAAAGGGCTTAATGTGATAGGTAATTATGTAGTCTGATCTCACATACAGGATTTAAGAGCTAACTATGCCAACCGTCTCCTGGAGACACACACACACTGATGCCTATAAATAACTGTGTCACATGATGGCAGGATAGACAGATAGATAAATAGATAGACAGATAGAAAGATACAGAAAGATACAGGGAGATACGGTGATGTAGCAATTAATAAAAAAAAAAAAAAATGTTCGCCACGATGTCCAGTTAGTTATTATTATAAAGCAAACACAAATAAATATATATTTTTATTATTCAAAAAGACCCTGCTCTTATTGAACTATGAGATGATGATATACTCGAGTCATGCCTGGAAAGGTGGTTAAACTCAGTTCTTGCAAATCATAAGTTTTTGGTTTATCAAAACTGAGGGATCCCAAATCACATCTGAACACTTCTCTATGGCCTCTGTGGCATCGTTTATTTATTAAAAAAAATATATTCTTTATTTTATTTCTGAGCTATTCAGTAACATCCGAATGCTACTTTATGGTGTGGTGTCGTTAATTTATTGAAAGATTTTTTTTTTTTTTTTTAAGTTTATCACAGTGAGATGTGAATGCTACTTTATACTTTATTCATTTAAGAAAAAAGAAAAAAGAAAAAAAATGTTGGTGAGTTAAAAATATATAACAAGGCAAAGAGTGCACTGGAATTGTGCAAGATTTGATGTCAAATCTTTGATCCTCATTATCTTAGTTGTGCACTCCAGATAGAGCCATCATTCAAAGATGAAATTAATTAAAAGGAGGGTAAGAGTTTAAGTGCATTAATGCTCATATATATATATATATATATATATCTACACACATACACACACACACACAACTATTCTGATATACTGTACACGCATCAGTAAAAGCAGAAAGACGTGGAAGAACAAAAGAAAAGGACTGCAATATTAGAGCGATAATAAATATTGAAATCTTCTTTTTCCTTTAGCTATTCATAGAGAGAGAGAGAGAGAGAGAGAGAGAGAGAGAGAGAGAGAGTGACGAGCCGCTGTCCAACAAGTCCTCAGCCTCAGAAGTGGGATGTGGTCGGATTTTAATATGAAAGTCTGCAAATATGAAAGTGTATAAATATGAAAGCAGAGGAACCGGGGCTCGCTTTGTCAAGTCAAGTGGAGCAGTGGTGTGTCTTTTTTTTCTTTCTTTCTTTTTTTAAATAGTTTTATCTCTTTACTCCCTCATGACACCCTTCCTCCCTGCTGACAGCTCCCACTCCTGTGCCCCCTGGCGTCCTCCCCCTACCCCCCTCTAGTCCTCCCACTTCCTCTCCCTCCTTGGACGGGGCCGCTCCTGTCGTGTTGTGCGACTGTTGATCCTCGCGAACAGGACAGATCAAATATTTCTCCTCCAGTGTGCGAGGCTTTCCGCTGGGGCCTCGCCGATATGATGATTGGGGCTGACGGACGGACGGGGGCCCCGGGTTTTGAAGTCTGTAACAGACAGCCGTGGCTTTGATAGCCCCCGCTCTCGCACTGGATCACTAAAGACACCAGGCGAAGCGAGAGAGGGGGGTGAAAGAGAGACACAGGGAGAGATAGAGGAAAAAAGAGAGAGAGAGAGAGGAACAAAAGCATCTGCGGAGTGGTCAGGGCTGGCGGCGGCAGCAGAAGCAGCAGCCGTCAGAGGCTTTTTGAAGTTTACACACCGCCCTCCCCTCCACTTCTTCTTCTCGTCTTTTCTCCCCTTCCCTCCCCTCAAGCCCTTCTGCTTCTGTCTCCGATTGCCTCCCCCCTTCTCCCTCCCTCCCTCTCTTTCTATCTCTCTCCCTCGCTTTTACCCTTCGGTGACACCTCGGGTCCGCACGCTAGATGGTGCTACCGGAGGAAACGGCGGCTCGGCTCGTGCAGCACGCAACAAATCCCCCCCTCTCCAGATTCCCCCCTGAAACCCTGTGTCATCGCCGTCATTAACCATCATCAACTTGGTTTACAGTGTTTCCCTGAGAGGGCAGAGGAGTAGGCGAGCTTCTGCCCAACATTTGTTGCTTACAACCCCGCAAATCGCCACAATCAATCAATCAATCAATGCAATTATCACAAGCAGGCCGCAGCATTAACTATCTAATTATCGAAACCTGAAGCTCAATTTAGCTGCTTTTTTTTTTTTTTTTTTTTTTTAATTTTGCAAAAAAGAGTTCAACACATTTTTTTTTTTTTTTTTAGCATTGCATGAATCCAGAGGTGGAATAAGTACATTTATTACAAGTACTACATGGTTTTACTGCACATTTCAGAGGAAGATGTTGTACTTTTCACTGCACTGCACTTCCCTGGCGACTGTCGTTACTGGTTACCTTGCAGAATAAAAGTTTTTACACGCAAAGCGTCAAATGTGAGGCGATGTTAGAGTGTAAACTAGCCAACACTATATGGAGCCCCAACATTAAAAGACCCCCTTACAGGTTAATGCAACAATAATTTAACACAATGAGTGCTTTTACTTTTCATATTTCACTTCATTTTACTGCTGATGTACTTTTACACTTTTACCGCAGAAACCTTTCGAATGCAGGATTTTTTTTTTTAACTTTTAACGGGAGTATTTTTCCATTAGGGTATTGCTTCATTTACTTAAGTAAAGGATTTGAGAGACTTTTTCCACCACTTTATAATTATTATCTCTGCTGGCTATATTACTGTTACAGTATGTTGACCACTGACTAGAAGTCATAGCTTACAGCACCTATACTTCTACTTATCGTTACATTATTGACAGTGCGAATAAGTTGGATATTTAAAAGGTCTGCTGCAATTGTTGATTTGAGACATTTATAACCAGAAAAGACCAGAAAAAAGAAGCAAAAAAGCAAAAAGATGAAGCCTTCCCCTACTTGATTTCCACTTTCTATACATTACATTGTGTAATGTGCGACCGGCTGACACCCAACAGATGGCTTTTGTCGGGCCAGGACGGCAAGAGTTAACCCAATCCTCTCTTCTCCCTCCCTCCCTCTCTCCCTCTGTCTCTCCTCCCTCCCTCTCTTCTTTTTAAATGTCTCCCATATAAACAGATTTTGTTGCTGCTTAAAGTGGGCTCAAAATTAAAGCGTATCGTTTTACACACATATTGCATGCATATTACGGAGCCCCAGCTGGTGGCAGGCTGCTCTTAAGAGCCATATGATTAAGTTAGAGGTTGGGGTATTCGATAAGATTCAAGCTCTCTCTCCCTCTCTCTCTCTCCGTCTCCCTCTCTCTTTCTCTCTCCTCTTGCTGCCTATTTTACTGCAAACTTATTAAATGGAGGAAACGACATTATTTTTTCTGAGTGTATGTGTAATTATTGTCACACACCTGTGACTCCCTGCCATCCACGACAGGGAAGAAGGGAAGGGAAGGAGGAATGATGGCGGAGGAGGGGAGGGAGGGGAGGATGAGGAGAGATGTCGTTGGGAGCAGCGGGAGGCCTCGTTTCCGAAAAAAAGGGAGAGAGGGAAAAAGAAGAGAGGGAAAACAAGAGAGCTTGTTAATCAGGCGCTTTCTGTCACTGGCTGAACACTGATATCCTAATGATTCATGCCGAGATAGTGACATCACGAGAGAGAGAGAGAGCGGCGGAGAGACATAGAGGGAGAGAGAGGGAGAGAGAGGGAGAGAGCGGCGGCTGCACAGACATCCTGAGACAGAATGGCAGGCGAATGAAGGAGGAGGAGATGACAGCCCCAAAATGGACAGTCGCTTTCCCATAGACAGGATGACAGTAACCATGAAATAACCAAAAGGAAAAAAAAAGAAAAAAAAAATAGAAAGAGATACAAGACAGAAACTGGGAAACGTCCCTCTGAATCTGTCGGCGCGTTCCTCACAAACAGGCGGTTGTTTAATTCGAACAGAATGTTTCTCGAGAAACACTGTTGTGAAAGACTTCCAGCCAAGTTTCTATCTGTAATTCTTTTCTTTTTTTTTTTTCTCCTTCCCTCCTCCCTTTCATTTTCTTTCTCTCTGCGTCTGTTTCCTTCGAGCGGACCACCCCGTCGAAGGCAACAACATGTGATACGGCGCTCGGAAGACAAAGGAAATTACCTATTAGGCGGGAGAGATGATCTTCCTTTAGCCGCGCTCCAAAAAAGTGACTCACGATGTTGTAATTGTTTACCTTTGACTCGGCCCATAACTCTCTCCTCCCATCTCTCTCGCTCTGTTATGTTGTAACACAATAGTTCGGCATTTTTTTCAGAAGCCCTGCTCTCTCTTTCTCTCTCTCTCTCTCTCTCTCTCTCTCTCTCTCTCTCTCTCTCTCCCTCTTTCTATCTTGATGTCTCTCTGTCCTTGCAGGACAGATGTCATCGCCCCAAACAGTCTTAGTCATCGTACGCCTCCACCCCTGAGTAACCACAGGAGATCAGAACAGAAGACTGTAAATCGACATTTTACACACTTAGCTGACACTCGAGGACACTTAGACAGGAACAGAACAGTAATGCAGTGAAATGAACATATATATATGTGTGTGTGTGTGTGTACAGTTTAAAGTAGGGCAAACTAGTGGTGAATATGACTTGTAGTTACTGATCATGAAGGCAAACAATCAATACATCAATATAAACAAATTTTCGAGAAAAGCTCTTTTCCCTTTACATCCCCTCCACCTCCTATGATACATGCAACTGATTTTAGCCATAAAGATTTATTTCAGCCTCGAAAAGGTGATAAATATAAAAATAGATTTTAAAATCTATTTTTTTTTGCACTTTGAGATCATTTATTTGATGTAAAGTGCGTTATAAATTAAATTTATTATTATTATTATTATTATTAAATCTTGACTTAATAAAGGTGGTAAATGACATCCTGCAAATAAAAAGGTGGCTAAATTGAGTTTAGGTGGGTCCAGCTGCCACTAGATCTTTGCACGGGTCACAGGGATTCAAACACGTGACCTTATGCTTTTTCCCGTTTAGAAAGCCCTGTCCGATCTGACTCTGCTTACTGTGGTGCGTGCCGTTGATTAAAGTCGTAAAGATTGATATTTAGCCTAAAAAAGGCAGTCGACACTATCCTGCGAGTAAAAAAGTGGCTACACTGAGTTGATGTGGCTTTAAATGTATATATGATGAGATAGGATGCATTGCTGTTGCAGGGATTTGAACCTGTGACCTTATGCTTTTTCCTATTTAAAGTTTACTTACACATAGGATCGGGCATTGTAGCACCCTGCAGAGGCCTGTCTGTCTGCTGTCTGTCTGCCTGGTATGTTTCGCTGCAGAAAACGGTAATTCTGGTTCAACTACCTTGCTGGACACCACTGTATTTTTTGCAGAAATATCACACATGACAGTCGAAAAGACTTGGATCGGCTTTAAAAAGGCTGTAAACACAAGTCTGCAAATAAAAATGTGGTTAAACTGAGCTGGAATGGGTGTATTTGTCACAACATGTTTGTTCAGGACATGTAGGGACAAATGAAAAAAAAGGACTTTTGTGCTGCAGGGAGTTGAACTTGTGACCTCCCCGGCAATGGAGCAGTCTCCCACTAACCACCAGGCCACCCTGCCAGTCTAACTCCAGTAAATCAAACAGGACGCAGTGTTATTTCTGTTCTGAGTCGTCAACATCGCTCAACATTTAATCCAAGTTGCTCGACAGCGTAGTTTTTTACCACAGCGAGAGACTCGGGAACCCTTCCCTGCTCTCGCTGTTTGATGTTGCGAGTTCACCTGGGGGAGTTCGACAGGACTCACGTCAAAAGGTTGTCTGTCTGTGCCAATCCAGTTTCCCCCGGATCTACCAGATCTGAAAGCGGGGAGAGGAAAAAAAAAAAAAAAAAAAAAAAAAAAAAAAGCTGGAAATAGCACCACAGCGCGAGTGCGGCTGTGCTTTTTTTGGGTGTAATGTTTTAATAGAAAGCAGATGGTTACAGATGCAGGGGCCGAGCGCCGGTGGTGACACGTCTTTAATATTTTAGAGTGGTCTTTGCTGTAAACGTTGCCGCAGCTGTTTCCCAACGCTGTAAATTTTCAGCGTTGTTTTTTTTTTTTTTTTTTTTTTTCTCCCTTTTAATTTGTGATTGACAGCTATTGGATTTACTGTAAATTACAGAAATGAATATGGAAAAGTGATGAAAAGGCAGTGAGGGCTGAGGGCGGCGGGGCGGGCGGCGGGGGGGGGGGTGAAGGCAATGTGTGTGAGTGTGTGCAAAAGTGTGTATGCATCCAAAGTGTATGTCGCTGAATCAATTCATCCCCTGCCATGACTAATCTCTACTTTAGCTTTTTTGAGGCAGCTTAACCTCCATTGCTCCGTATGTATATGGACCAATATTCAGATGTAAATTGATTTTAAAATTACAGGACGGAGGGGGACAAGGAGAAAGAAAACGGTGGATGGAGGAGGAGGGGGGGGGGGGGCAGGGAGTGATGCAGGCAGATATATCTATGTGTATATTTGTATATTTGTATTGTGTTTGTATTGCTGCTTTGGTTAGTTTTAATGTCAGCGGCGAGGAGAGCGGGTTTACGCCGGTGCTTTCGAGTCGAGGTGATTGTCATCAATTCGCGTCTTGGCATTTAAACCACCTCCTTCAAATACGACTATTTGAAATGCAAATACAGCCGCATATGCCCAGACAAATTAAAAGACACACACACAGGAGAGGAAAAAAAAAAAAAGAACACCTCTGAAGTCATAACTTTTTACGGGTTTTTATCATCGGAGGAGTTTGCACTGTCAAGACTTCCCTTCCTTTTTCTCTTTGCAGAGAGAGCGGCGGCGGCGGGCAGATAATGCGGCTCACAGCAAAAGCAGCATAATACTAACTGATTATATATTTATTTGTGGTTTTGTTCGCGAAGGCAGAGAGAAAGAGGAAGAGAGAGAGAGGTGCTGTTTTTATCTTGCCCTCGGCTCCACTGTTTGCGCCTCGCGGGGTGTGTTCGATTAAGTGTTTTTTCTTCCCCTCTCTCTCTCTTCTCCTCTCTCTCTCTCTCTCTCTCTCTCTGTCTTTCCCCTCTAAGAAACTGCAGAAAGAAAATATGATTCACATTTTTCCCCCCTCTCTCCATCTCCCTGACGCTACAGTTATTTAAACATCAATAGCCATACGTCTTCTTTAGCACACACTCTTTCTCATATTGATATTTGTATATGATCATTACTTTTGGCCCCGTGCGCTTTGTTATACGGCGTCAGCTTCAATAGGTGTAAGATCCAATACTGCAACCTCTGCATTCAAGCCTCCAAAAAAAAAAAAAAAAAAAAAAAACCCAATAGACCAGTTTTCCTCACCTCACTGTATAAAAGAATGTACTGTAGCGCCGCACTAAATGCATGCAGAAACAATAACTTGGTGAAAATGAGGAAAGTTCCTCAAAAGGCGTCGACGTGGAAGAAGTTATGCAGCTGCTGAAGGAAATTATTATTACGACTGAAAAAAAAAAACAACAAAAAAAAAAAAACGACATTTGAGCCGTTTCTAATGAACTGTACGGGATCAAGTTGTCTAAAAATGAGGGACTGCAACACTGCAACACATCATCGACATCATCATAATCACAGGTATTAGGTCTTGCCAAAATAAATTACAAAAAAAAAAAAAAAAAACAGAAAAAAAGATAAAGTGCATCGTCTTCGAGCTAACAGCCTGGGAGAAACTTCAGGTGAGCTGCCGGCACTCTTTCGCAAAGATGAAAAAGGAGGGAGGGGAAATGAGAGGAGGAGGGGAGGGGGAAAAAAAAGTTGCTGCTTAACTTCTGATAAAGTTGCTGAATATTTGTTTTCCAAATTAACAAGACAAGCCTTTTTTTTTTTTTTTTTTTTGCTATTTCATAAGATGACGGGGTGGGGAGGGGTTGTTCGGTGACGGATAGATGGTGTTGATCATGCGATGGATTCATTAGCGATGGAGGGGGAGGAGGAGGAGGAGGAGAAGGAGGAGGAGGAGGGACACCCCCCCCCCCAACCCCCCTCTCACCCCCCCGCTGTCTTCTCTTTCCTCCTTCTCCTGTTCTTCCTCCTGTTTCCCTTCTGTACCGTCCGCTACTGCACATCACACCCTGCAGCTTATTGATTTGTTTCAGTGGACACTGTGTGTGTGTGTGTGTGCGTGCATGTGTGTGTGTGTGTGTGTGTCTTATGATATGATGGATGCAGGTTTAGAGAGAGAGAGAGAGGGAGAGAGAAAGAGAGAGAGAGAGAGCTTGTCAAGCAAAAGCACCCCACTGATTGCCACTTGGTTTTCGAGTTGATCGGCAACCTTTTATCTCTCTCTCTCTCTCTCTCTCTCTCTCTCTCTCTCTCATTCTCCATCAACCCCTATTTCTGCCCTCCTTCTTTGTCATTGATCTTTCATCCAGTGAGTCGCTCCACTGTCCAAAGAAAACGGACTGACCACCCACTCTCACCAAAAAAAAAAAAAAATGTTGGTCATAAAAATTGAAATCTAACTTTGTGGCGACTTAAGGGGTAAAACTTAAGGGAAAAAAAAAAAAAAAAAACAGAGTTCAAGGGGTTAAACACAACTGTAGCTGTTGCTTCGTAAAAAAAACAATAAGCCTTTTCCAGACATTTCATGAAAAGATAATAAAAGACAAAGTTCTTTTCTTTTTCCTCTAGTAAATCTCCGATCAAACGCAACTTGCAAACGGCAAAGTTTACCTCAGAACTGGGATGCTGCTGCTGCTGCTGAGGGAGGGAGGGGAAGAGTGTGTGTGTGTGTGTGTGTGTGTGAGAGGGGGTGATGATGAGGAGGAGGGTGGTGGGCTGGTGAGGTGGGGGACGTGAGAGAGGGGGGGGGTGACTACCTGCGGAGAGCCGGCATCCAAATGAGAACATAATAACAACATCAGAGGGAGAGGAGAGGGATTGTCTGCGAGATGACAACGGTATTAGAGAGAAGTCAGGTAATTAAAAAATGCACTTAGTGTTTTGTCAAAAGTGGCCGTCACTGCCAGAGATGGAGTTTAGCTCTGTGTGTGTGTGTGTGTGTGTGTGTGTGTGTGTGTGTGTGTGTGTGTGTGTGTGTGTGTGTGTGTGTGTGTGAGTGTGTGTGTGTGTGTGTTCACCCTTTTGCTCTGTACTGCAGATAATGAGCCAGAATGGAAAGGAAAAAAAAAACAGATGAAGAAGGGAAGATAGAAAAAGAAAGGGGAGGTGGAGTAAAAAAAAAAAAAAAAAGAAAAGGAAAGGAAAAAAGAGAAACAAACAATAAACAACGGCAAGTAAAATCAATCAAATGATTGAAATGAAAAGTTGCGTTCGGTCCACAGAAGGACGCCAAGTTTCTTTTTGGGCAGTTTCTGACGGAGCTGTCCAGTCGGGGGAAAATGAGACACATCTTGGATGGGAAGCAAAACAAGAGGGGTGGCAGAGGGAGGGGCGGGCGGGGGGGGAGCAGGAGGAGGAGGAGGAGGAATGGATGGATGGATAGAGGAGGAGGTGGTGGCGGTGGTGGTGATGGGGGGGGGAAGGAGGAGGGAGGGAGGGGGGGAGGGGGCACCGAAATAAACCCATCTCCCATCTGATGAGCAGCTTGTCCATAATACTGAATCCCCGTCTCTTGCCAAGTCTGCTTCCTGATACAGAAACACGATAAGTGCAGATTTTTTGAAAAGATTCCCTCCTTCTTGTTCATTTGTTTCCTCCGCTCCTCTTTTTTTTTTTTTTTTTTTTTTTTTTTTTTTTGGATTCCCAGAAAAAATTAAAAATCAAATCAAATCAAAAGGTAAAAAGGTATAAGGGAATAAGGGTTGGAAGCTCTTACGGCAGTTTGTGGCAAATCAGGTGTTTGCTTTGCCGCCGCCACCGCCGCCATCATCATCATCACACACACTCACACACACACCACGATGAGAGGAAAGTAAACACGAAGACGCGGAGAAGAGGCAAAAATAGATGTATGCATTCATCTCTTTTCCCTCAACAACTACAGGACAGATGATGCGGCCATCTTGAGATCGTTTGTCATCTGTCGGGCAGCGTTGACCTTGCAACAAACGCCGACCGTTGCGCTGATATCATCTTTTACAGCACACACACACACACACACACACACATGAACACACACACACACAAACAGGAAAAAAAAAATAACACAGGGAGAGATGGCGAGGCAGGCACAGAAAGAGAGAGGGCTGTTGTTTTCGGTAATAAAGACAACATTTATGTCTTCCATTCGCGCTGCCAGTTAAAGGAGGCACAAACACGGAAATCCATTATGGAACGCTTCTTAAAAGTGTGACCAATCCTTGTTCAGTCAATTAGAGTCTGGAGACTGAGAATATGATGTTTGTCTGTTTAGTCCCCGACGCATACAGATCAGCCTGGATTTGACGATGGAAAGGGAGATTTGTTGTTTTTTTTTTCCTCTTTTTTTTCATATAAACAGAGAGAGAGAGGGGAAAGAGGAAAAAAGAGAGGGAGAGAGAGAGAGAGATGGAGGGATGGAGGGGCAGCGCAGCCAAGCTCTGCTTATCTCTTTTCTTCCCCTCTGCTTTTCTGTTTTTTTTTTCTCCTCTTCTCTCTCTCTCTCTCCCATATACAAAAGCATTAATGTGCACAGCTATGCGCTTTGCCATTGTTCTGTGTTTAAAAGCTTAAAAAGGGACGTTGTTTGTGTAACTGGCAGAGTTAGCGGCGCGCGGCCGTGTCCAAAAGCGTGTACTTAAAGTTGCTCGGCGAAAAAAAAAAAAAAAAAAAAAAAAAATAGGCCGCATAAAAAGCGAGTGATAGAAAAGCAGTTAATAAGAGCGGTTACCCCAGAATGAGCGGGGATGAGGTTTCACATTAAAAAAGATTTATCTTAAAGTATGGTGCTAATCCCTCCAGTTTTAATCCCCCCCACCCCTCCTTCTCCTCCCAACCCTCCAGCACCCTTTTCTTCCCTGCCGAGGCCTAATAAAAAACTATAAACCATAAAGTTCTTACAATTTCTGGAAACTGGCGAATGCACGGGGCCCTGATTTTACAAGGATTCCTGGCCAGTGAATCACAGAGCTCTGAGGACTCATCTCTCTCGCAACAGATTATTACACGAAAGAGGAAGTCGCGGGGTACGGTGGAGGGCAAAGAGGACAAAGGGAAAAGGAAAGGAGGGAAAAGAGCGCATACATATGTGTTTGATGTGACCTTTTTTTTTTTTGGGGGTCCGGGATGATGATGATGGTTCTGGTGACGGCAGCGGCGATTTGAGGCGTCGCCGCGCTCTCTAATCTGTCGCACGGCGCTGTGTCACCCGAGGCTGGACGGCCGTCTCTGTCCACTGCAAGCTGCTTGGATGTGGAAGCATATGGGTGCATGAGAACCTCAGCCCACTTCATGAATATTTGATTCATATTTCCTGTGTGTACGTGTGAGTGTGTGTGTGTGTGAGTGTGTGCGACAGAGAGACAGAGGAAGAAAGGGAGGAAGGAGATTTTTTTTTTCCCCCCCTCTTTTTAGTTGTTATTGCAAAAACTCACAAGGCTCACATTGTGATACTTTAAGCCTGATTGCCAATCCCGTATACGTATAAATAAACCGACGGTGCAAAAATTAAAAAAGGGCAAAAAACGAAAAGTCGGGTGCACACCAGGCGTAATCGATGATGCAAAATATGAAAATAGACTTTCGCACTTGTTCACGTGTGGATGAGTGTTCTTCCACAAGGAGCAAGTGTAATTGTGTGACTAACAGGGAGAGGGAGAGAGAGAGAGAGAGAGAGATGAGGATCAGGGGCCAGTTATTAGCTCGGCCAGGGAACAAAGAGCCCCAGTGTTGGAGGGCAGCTTAACGCTGAGCCAGTTACTGTACCTTTCAAAACTAATATGTAACCATATCTGTTTTAAAAGGACGATTCATATTACTGTGAATGCATGAGAAAAGTTGTTCCCATCTCCGCGACCCAGGAAACTTGAATCCCGCTCGTAATGACCGCCCCCCCCCCCCCCCTCAATTGCAGGCCTGGCCTTTTGTGGAAAGCATCCCATTTGAAAAGATGGGGGACATTAAATTTTTGTAATGATGTAAAACATCTTCAGCTTTTTTTTTGACGGCACAATGGCACGTATTGTGCTTTATCGTAGGAGTGGTGACTCAAAGGTCATCGTGGATGTGGACCGGGCGGACAAGGGCGGCACTGAATGAAAATTAGGTTATATGTGATCAACTAAGTTATTAATCAGATTAAAATGGATTCCCTGTGCCTGCTGTTTAACTAGGCAGAGGAAAAAGGGAGGGAGCGCGAGAGAGAGAAAGAAAGACAGGGAGAGGAGGGAGAGCGAGGCGGAACAATAGGCCAGTGTTTACTCATGCAAGAGCAAAGAAAGTCATTGTTTTTTACAGCTGAAGTCATTGTCGCCGATGAGGCCGATAACAGATTTTTTTTTATTTTTTTTATTTTTTTTTCCCCCCCAAACGAGCTCCCCCTCCGTCTTTAAAGTGCAACATGTAACCAGTCTCCTGCCTGTCTAAAAGCTTGTGCCCTTGCCATGGATGCCCCCTAGCTTCATCCAGGTAACCTCTCTAATCCTGATTAAATCACTGTAATTAGAACAAGCAGTGTTCCTCCACCCCCATATTTCCCTAATAAAACAATGCCGCGGTTTAAATCCGGTCGCTGGGATTTGCAACGCAACAATGCAGTTTATATCCATCTCTGCCGAGGAATTAAGTGTATTTTCTAACTGCTAATGTTATAATGTTGCCGGCTTATTTGTCTCGTTGCTCGCTATTCTTATTCTTATTCCCCCTGCGGTTTTTGTGTTTTCTCTCTCTCTCTCTCTCTCTTCCCGAGCACAACTTTGTTTATTTGACTCTTATTTATTTGTTTTCTTTCTCCGCGCTTTTTGATGTTTAAATCAAACATGTTTTTAGCGAGTGGTCGGGATCATCCTTCGCGACGGGAAATATACAAGTTATTTGTCCTTAATTGCCACGGAGCCTTTCAAACACGCCGCATCGCTGCCTATGTGTCTATACCTGTGTTATAGTTTTTGTTTTTATTAGTATCACCGCACGCCGCCATTGATGTGGAATAACAGAGGAAATAAAAGTTGACATAGTTTCTTGGGTTTTTTTTTTTTTTCTCTCTCTTTCTGGGTTTTTTTTTTTTTCACCCCCCTCATCCCCCCCCACCCCCCCACCCCCCCCCGTTTCCTTCTCCCTCTTCCTCGCTCTCTGTTGTTTTTTATATATCTGTGTGTTTTCCTTGAAGTTGCTGCAGCATTGTCTCATTATGTGTCGACTAGCTGTGTAAGTGTAGTTATTATGCCTGTGTGTCTGTGCCTGGTGGTGCTGCTCCCTCTCTCTCTCTCTCTCTCTCTCTCTCTCTCTCTCTCTGCTATCTCCCTCTGTCTCTCTCTCGGAGGAAGAGGAGCTTTATGAGTACAACTCCTCTGAGGCGTCCTCCTCACATCTCCGGGGCGCCTGGGGAAGGGAACGCTGCATTCTTAAGAGGAGCAACTCAAACTGAACAAAGTCTACAGGAGTCAGGGAAGAAAAGAAACAAACAGCAAACTAACGAGATGGGAAGCAGAGATCATGTCAAATATATCGGGTTGGAAGGCCAATTTATAACCCATTGTTTCATGTTTTTTTTGCAATATTGAACACAATGTGGCTATAGAACGTGCAGCGTAGGGGGTGGGAGGGGTGTATACTGAATTGCATGCATACATAAAAGCACATGGTGTGTATGCAAACACACACATAGAGCTGTACTGTACGAAAGTGATCTGCAGCTCCCTCTAACCTCCCCGGCTCCCACGCTGTCCCCCCCCTCCCTCCCTCCCGGCCTGTTTTCCCATCCCCTGCTTCTAAAATAATGAATAGAATAATTGTCATGTACCATTGCTATCATCCAGCATTGGTCTCCATTTCTTTTTCGCAGGGGCAACTCGATACAGCGCATCAGTCACTGTACAGTACTTCCAGGAAACGTGATGTGGCCAATATCATTGGAGGTATTAGTGGGAAAAAAAAGGGGCGAGAGAGACAGAGAGAGAGAGAGAGAGAGAGAGGAGCACGGGAAGCGTATGAAGCCTTTTCAAAAAGGACCTTTCAGCAGCCGCTGCAGTTGATATCTGGGAAATTAGCGAGGGGAAAATATTTTTAGAGTTATCACATCTGCCGAGAAGAGAGAGAAGAGAGAGAGGGAGAGAGAGAGAGTGAGAGAGAGAGAGTGAGCAACAGGTATCGTCCTTAAGGGCTTGACAGCAGCTATTACAATTAATTGCTCTTTGAAAACTATAGCATTTGCACTGTTGGGTGACAAGGCGATAATTCACCTCTGCACAAGTCAAACTGGTAATATTATTGCGCATGTGAAATAGCACCTTCGCCTCGCCTACCGTCAAAGCTGTCATCTCGGCGAGGCGGAGGCACAATGAGAGCCGGGGAAAAAAGTGTATCGCCAACAGTCTTCTTCTCGGTAAAAGACAGACAGACGGGCCTCCAGACAGCTTAATCACCAGAGGAGCCCATGCCCTCCAGCAACGAGGACTCAAGGAGAGAGAAAGAAAGAGAGAGAGAGAGAGAGTCAGACACAGAGAGAGAGAGAGATAAAGAAAAGGGAGGATCCTGGAGTGTGGGAAAGTGAAAAACGCAGAGATCTGAAAGGAAAGGAAAAGCAGGCAGGAGAGCGGCTGGACTCTCTGTTTTGAGCCGAGAAGCATCAGCAGCCGTGTTTCCATGTCACCCGGCTGCTGACCAGACTCTGGTTGTGGTCTGGAGGTTAAACTGTTTACATGAACCTCTGATAGCCTGCGAATGAGTCTCATTTTGTCAGCTAACAGGAAATTTCACAGATGCAATTCGCAGATATAATGGTCCACCAAGGAATTAAAAAAAAAAAGTATGAAAACTTCTACCCTGTTTGAATAATTGCAGGTTACTTCCAACAAAGAGGAAGGAGATGACAACCGCAATCGGTGCTGCATGTCTGCATCCCCCCCCCCCCCCCCCCCCCCCCCCCCCCCCCCCCCCCCCCCCCCCCCCCCCCCCCCCCCAAACAATATCAACAAACGCCCAAACAGAAGGAACTGGGCATTAAAAAATATTTGGAGAACCAATACACTGTAGCAACATGCAATTTAATTGGGACCAACAGGGTCTTAGAGTCTCCAATCAATGAAGAGCTACTGACTAAAATCCAGAGCTGTGGGCAGTGGTCACGGCAGTATTTCTCAAGAAATGCTAACTACTTATCCTGGTTGATTAGTGCTGTTTTTTTTTTTTTACCTGATATCTAGAGCCGAGGAATCATTATACAGATATTTAAAAATGTAAATAAATACAACCTTAATAAATATGTGTCAATATGCCAACACACAAACCGCCTCTTTTCTGGGTGCAGTTTTGGCGTCCCCCTCTGGATGGCGCTCTAGGCGTCCGACTATGTTGCCTGTTGAAAGCCCCCCCCAGTTATGAGAGTGAATTGTGTGATTCCCATCATCGTTCCTAAACCTTCACCAAATTATAGTGAAATAAAATGATTTAGCATTAACCAACTCCCCGTTCAATGACCCCTACAATCCACGGGAGGGGCCCATGATGGGTCCCTGGACCGCACTCCACCAGTCTAATGGATGAGTGACTCTCTCTCCTCCCACAACAGCTAGTGTTCATGAGCAAGGCACCGATTGAGTAATGAGAGGAACTGAATTAGGGAAGGATGATGTGGACAAAATCAAGGACCATGATGTCTTTGACCAAATACCATCATATTCATATATTAGATTATATTATGTCACATATTGGCAATATTACAGGGACTATTAGTAGGATTTGATGGGATATTTAGACACAGGAGATTTTTCTTAACCATTATTAATGTGGATATGATGACCAAGCAGGTAGAGGCAAATAACAGAAAAGTCACAACAGTCTAAGAAGTTCAGAAAACTGCATCCTTTTAATGTAATTCAGCCTTAAGAACCAGGAAAAGACAACCCTTATGTCATGTGAGAGTATTAAAATATCCAAAATCCCACATGATATCTAGTCTCATGTCCCGATATTGACATCATATTGATATGCCGCTCAGCCTCAGTTTGAATGTTGATCTGGGCATTGACAGGTGTGCTGAATTGATGTGTGTCAGTGAAATGTGGCGGTCCCCGGTGGTTTTACGGCTCATCATTATGAAAAGTGTCAGGCAAACTTTTATCTGTACTTTAAGTATACAGAGTAATTACCTGAAAGGAGGTAAGCTATCTGTCTGGCTCATTAGTAAACACAGGACTGCCTGGGGGCAATAAGTACCCCAGCCCTCTCTACTTGTCAAAGCATTTTGTGTGTGTGTCTGCGTGTGTGTTTGTGCAGGCCCGTGTGTGTGTGGGAGTGTGTTTTTGCAGGCAGACTAACGGCAACCAAATTAATGGTAATTAACCACCTGATGAGGACAGTATTATTGGCAATTACCAGGTTTTGCAGTATCACAAGTTTTAAATATGTGTGTGTATGCAGTCACGCACATGCACACATGTGTGTGTGTGTGTGTGCGTACAGGTGTGTGTGTGTGTGCTCACAACATCTGACGCACACAACAGAAATAAAAGGTGAAAAAACAAGGCATGATCTGTTGTTATATCTTGAAACAAGGCAGAATAAGGCAGATCAACCTACTGGTATCAGGTAAATAACATTCAATTAAAAACAAACAAACACTTAGAACGAGTTGATTTGCAGAGAAAACAAACGCAAACTGTCTCTCACTGAAACTTACTGGAAGGAAAAATAAGATTCGGGTCGCTGGGTTAGATGATATATATTAACTGCAGCGTGGTGAGCGGTCAATGTGTGAATGAATATAAAGCGGTATTGACGCACTGGATTGCATCTGTGTGGTATAGACATCTATTTGTGTGCATTTATGTGTGTGTATGTGAGAAAGAGAGAAAGAGAGAGAGAGAGAATTTTCGTAAAGCCTACCTTTCTTGAACTTAACCCAAAGAAAGTGAAAATTACACCAGTAATACCAACTGTGATCCTCTACATCTGCTCTTCACAGCCAGCCCACCAATCTAGCCATATGTCTTTAATTATCATCAGAACCTGTTTCACTCTCTCTCTCTCTCTCACACACACACACACACACACACACACACACACCAGCCTTATATTAAAACCTGCCTTTCTCTCACACCGCATATGCAAGTGTTTGCGTCTGTGTAAAATGCGCTTGCCTGTTTTTGTCGGCGCGAGCTCGTGTTTGTGTGTGTAAGTGTGTGTAAGTGTGTGTGTGTGTGTGTGTGGACCGTACAGCTCTGGTATGGTATGGCGTTCTGATATGACCTCAGTGCTGGTGGGTTCAAATCGCACACAGTGCCGACAGCCTTCAGAGTGCTCCCTCTGACAGAGGTAATTGGCCACTAGTGACACAACCACTACTGCAATTAAATAGAAAACCAAGCTCCCTTAACCCTGTGCGCACACACACACACACACACACACACACACACACACACACACACACACATACACACACACACACAAAGAGGCAGAGAGGGTTGGGAATGTGCGCTGACTTGTAGGCCAGTGGTGTTATGGCGGGACTACAGACGGGTAAAATGAAATTGCTGAAATCTTGATTATCACATTATTCCTTTTTTTTTTTTTTTTTGCATATACATATATATCGTTTTAACACCGAGTCTAAAACGTCAGCTTTTTCCCCACAGATAAGTTCAACAGACAGTTCTTATCTGCCTGCTGTGTCTCCCTCAGCGTCCGATAGCTTTTCCACAAAGCTCTGTCCTGCAGGGTGGAAACTCTGCCGCCTGTGCTCCCAGGTGCCTTTACCTATTTTTTACTGAACCCTCGGATCCTCGCGCTCGGCTAGGCATCCTCAGCCTGTGATGCGTAACACACTTCACAAGTTAATTACGTCTGTGTTGCAGCCACTTTCTTTTCGGTTAGTGATCTCCTACGTCTCCACGATCAGTTTCAACAACCCCCAATGAACGGGCGTGAATGTTTTGCTTTCAATTAAAAGCCGGCCAACTAGCCGGCGAGCCTGTGAGTGCGGCTGCGTGTGCCTGCGAGTGCAGCTGCACCCGTTCACACCGAGTTCAAACAGCGTGCGTAACATCAGGCCATCAAGCAGTAAATCCAGCCTTTTCCACTTTAAACAGCACGCCTGTTCACACCGCTCGCATGTGTAAAAATACATGATGATGGTGATGCTTGCTTCAGCTGTTCTATTTTTTTTTTTGACATAATGCAGCGCAAGTGCTGCCTATCAAGCAGCTGAAGAACTACTAATGATAATAATATGATCATAATTGACAAAATGCTAGACCTGTGCAAATGATTTCAATTAGCTGTGCTTGCACTAGCTGACAACTCACCCATCTTCCGTAGAAAATGTAGTTCCTGTTGTTTTCACAGCTGTGCATGAGGCTTTGCCATGACAACACGTCACGTCAGGCCTCCTGATGCACTAAAACTGAAATGACACGTGCTGTCTGAACACGGTGAACAGTCAAACTTCATGTAAATGTAATGTAAAGCGTGAATGTAAAGAACACGGCGGCACATTGAAGCCTTTATACTTCTGTGCTGAAATGTGTGCATGAATTTCTGCACTCAGATATCCCTCTATGATGAACCAGTCAGAGTGCACAACTTCATGGAGACGAGATTCTCGGGCAGGTAAACCAGAGGGCGCAGCTTCATCTCGTTGATATCAAACATTTGGCGCGGCGTCGTGCTCATTTCTATTTGGCCATTTTGTGGAAGACACACAAAACATTGAATTTTGTAATTTGTATGAGTCATTTTTCATTTTGCCATTGCTTTTTTTAACAAAAGTTTTCAGGCTATCTGGCATTTTATAATCAAACACCAAACAACAGACAAAAGACAGATAAATCATAGAACAGATATCACAGATAGAGACAAATCTATTCCAATCTAGTTCCCTTAGATGTTACGTTCATAATGAATTGCTATTAAACTGTGGCTTTAATAAAAGCTTGAATGTTTTCAACACTGTAAAATCCTTCATTTTATTTCTCATTACAGTGGATAATTCAAATAAATAATCGTGGTTCACATTCAGCAAATAGGCACACACAAAGGGCCGTGATGAGTGTCATCGCAATAGTGATTCTATTCATTTTAAAACGTATTTGGTGTCTCTAGCTTTAAAAAAAAAAAAACTCCATTGATAACTATAGGGACAGCCCACAATTGTCACAGTGTGGCAGAGCGTCTTTGATGGTAAATAACTTGTTGTTAACTTGCTTAAAAAAAAAAAAAAAAAAAAAAAAAAAAAAAAAGGTATGAGAATGAAGATCCCAAGTTTCCCTCTTTTGTAGCAAAGACTATGTGCAATTCACGCAAGTGTAAAAAAAAAAAAAAAAAGAGTGTGACAATCAGCTCCTGTCTCTCCCAACATCAGTTTACGCGCACAGGTGCTATTTTCATCGGCGCCCAAAACGTGCCTCACTAAGAACCCAACAACACACACCTTGTCATTAAACAGAGAGTGAGGCTCCTTGATTACCAGCGGTGTTCTTCTCGCTGCTCGTGGAGTAACACCGAGGCACAGCCATGCACCCGTTTCAACCTCTTGAAGCCAAAATAGCTGCTTTTTCAGCTCCCTCTAAAGTGTGTGGAGTAGGCGAATCCGTGCGAGCGTTTACCTAGCAATCGTCGGCGATACACACCAACAAACAAGAGCAGCAGCGATGATACTGGCGGGACAGGCGGAGAGAGCACTTGTGAATTGGCAGGGATGGGTCTAATTTACGTGAGAATGTATTTCGCTCTCGTCTCTTCTTTCCTGTCCCATTGTTGACGTACTGTAGCCTCCTTCTCAAATTGCGAGAGGTCCTCAGCTGCGAGCGCTGCCATTTTCTCCTCTCCAAATCTGAACGCATGGCCCCGCAAATAAAAAAAAAAAAAAAAAAAAAAAAACACGCCGCACGGAGCCCCACTTCAGCTCGTCAATCTGAACTCACCAAAGTCCCGGCCCACATTGAATACATTAAGTGAATGATGGGGTTGTGGTGAAGTAAGTAACACGGTGCGAGGAGCGATGTTTGCACGCATTCACGGCATGTATGGCACCGCGTGAATAATGTAATACTTCACGTTTGTTAATGCGCGGCTATAGATAGGTCTCCGCTGCAGCCGAGTATTGATTGTTTTAAGCACATCTACAGTGCAGCGAGCGGTGGCTGGCTCGTATCAATCTTTACACTGCACGCTGCACCTCGGTAACCAGATACCTCGCCTGATTACAGAGACCTCGCGGCCACTGCTGCTGTTAATGTCACTTAGTGATAAATTCAATCCCCGGGCCAGTTAAGGGGAGGTGTGGCTCAAGAAAGAAGACTACGGATGTGTGAACATGCGTGCGCAACTATATGTGTATATGCGTCTCCAAGGGTGAGAGTGTGCACGGATACATGCGCATGCCCCCGCCAAACCACAATCCCCTCCCCCCCCTCCCTTTTCGGGGGCATAATGAAGAGACGGCCACTCCAGGCGTGTGGCGCGTGCCCTACGACAGCTCGCGCAAATTCAGGGGAGAATTTCGATATTAATGATTTATGCTCTATTTGCATACAAACCTAATGCAAACCCACTCCAGATAATCACATTTCGCCAGGTCTGAATTGAGTTTTGCGGACGTCTTTGCAACCCCCTCCGCCCCCATCCCCACCCCCACCTCACCTGCTAAATAACAGGGGACCGCGTGGCTCTCGCTCGTCCTGCCGCCGGTGACCCCAGCACATAGAGTTTGCATGTGGACACATAAACGAGCGCTGTGATGGCGTGTTTCTCTATAAAACAAGTGTGTCTGTTTTTTTTTTTTTTGTTTTTTTTTCATTCATCCATTATTATAAATTCAGAATCTGTAGTGCAAGTACAAGAAGTGGTAATAGTAGCAGTGTAAGTATTAGGAGTAGTGATAATTATAGCAGTACCACTTGAAGTAGTAGCCTGTCTGTCACACTCACAGTAACACACCTACAACCTCCAGTCGACCTGACTTCTATGTCGTTGGACTGTGCAACAAAGGGGGGGGGGGGGGGGGGGGGGGGGGGGGGGGGGGGGCTAAATGACAGAAAACATGCAAAATGAACAGAGAAAAGGCCAGGAACTAGACCCAGGACGGGGCAGGATGTTATTTTTTATTTTTTTTTTTGCTGTGAGGCGACAGAGTCAGGTTTGAGGTGAACAAAACATTCCGTTTCTACTGTTTTGCAGCTGCAAATAAAGCTAAGATAATGACATGCTAAGAGCAAAAACAGGCACACACACACGCTCACACACACACACACACACACACACACACACACACACACACACACACACAGTCGTCACTCTATGTCTCCATTTTTTTCAACAGTTCCCTGTGATCTTTTATATTGTTCTTTCCTCCAAAAGGTTTGAATCGGGTCACGGGTATGTAGATGAGTATCTATTGCCACGAGGATGGATACATAATCACTAGCTGGGTTTTCTTATTACAATGAAAGCCTGACTCTGACTAGGACAAACACAACATGTAAGAAAGGCTTTTGTTTCATAGACAAAGCCTTATCTAAAAAGGTCAAGCGTTCCTAGTTGCAGAGCGAACTGCAGACGTCACATAGCTAGCTTTCACAAGCTTCCTGATTAGACAATAAGGGGGGCATTCTCACACAAAGGCACTTTCTCTGTTAATTTAAAAAAAATATATATATATATATATATATATATATATATATATATGGTACTCATTTTCATGGAGGTGAAAATGCCTTTGCGATGGTAAGATATGCAGAGAGCCTGGTTCCATGACAACAGATAATGTTTTGTCAGATAGAAAGGTCAGATCAGCACATGCAGCTGTGTTGCTTCATTATCAAAGGGGTCACAAAATTATTATAGGTGTGTATATCACCCACTGCATCCATTATGAAAGCATGCCTGTTCATAGATATGTTTCATTCTTATGTTATCCGCAAGGGCAAAATACCTATTATTGTGGCACAAAAGTGCATGTACAGAACTACCTATTGGGCCTTATTTAGCTGACCAAAGATGAAAAATGGGATGTTTTGCAGATTAATTTTGAAACTGCTATTGTAAGAAAATATCTTCTGTTTTGGCAGTAGGTAGGTACAGTACGTTGGTCGTGTGTGGTATTTGAGAAATGACCAAATATATCTACTGGTATGTACTTTGAAATAGATGTGGAGAGCTGGAAACTCAGGCAGACCTTTAAGTTTACAACATAATGGACTTGTCACTGATGGGATGTCAGCTAATATATAAGGACTACAGCAAGTATTTATTTTATTTTATTTATATTTAAAATTTTTGGCTATGTGTGAAAGCACAGCTTCAACCTCGGTCTTTTACTTTCTTCCAAGAGATTTTTTTTTTCCCTACAACCACCCCTAAACTACTAAAGGGCACAGAGAAAAAAAATAAATAAAATAAAAAAAGACTTCCTTCTTCAGTCTCAAGGAGCGGCTGTAACCTTAGCAGAATCATGAAAGCTGACAGTTCATTTTTCACAGGGTCATAGATCGGCGAGTCTTATAAAGTAATGGGCTTTTGGGAGGCGGCTTTATGAGAGCTAAGATAGTTAAGAGACATGTGGAGGAGATGGCACAGGGAGCCGAGGTCCTGCTCTCGCTCACCCAGGGTTATTCCCTCCATGCCGCGGAGAGGGAGGGTGGCACCGCACTCCCAGTAATATAAACGTGTAATAAAGATTAATCTGTTGCTACTCGCCAGGCCGATAGCTTCTAAACTTGCTTGAAATAAGGCTGAAATCACTTCAGAGCCAATCTCAAGACCTTCAGCGAGTGTCTGAGATTCCTTTGTGGCTGTCAGGGAAAAAATGTATATGTGTTTGTCTTGTGTGTTTAATGTGTATGTGTGTGTGTGTGTGGTGAGGGGAAAATTGAATCTGCACTCAAGACACAGGTGTATATCTGCATGACTGTTTGTGTCTGTGGCTTTCTATTGGTTCAGGTATCTGTGAGTCTATTCTCGATGTGTTTTACTGTGAGCGCTGGCGGGCGTTAAACACACACACACTCACCGGGTGCATCTGGCCTCTTCATGCCCCCCATGGGTGCTCCTCCAGCTCCACCTCCCAGGCCGTTGTAGGCGGCGAGGTTGTCGTTGCTGTAGGCTCGGAGGACAGACAGCATGTTCATGTTCATCTGCTGCTCCAGGTGGCTCTGCGGCTCGGCCTTCAGCAGCCCTGGAGGACCTCCGGAGGACGACAGGAGGCCCAGGCCCTGCTGCCACTGCTTCTCCAGGGACAAGGGTTGGCTCTGGGGTTGGGGAACCAGAGAGAGTGGGGTCATGGTGGAGGACGATCCAGCCAAACCAGCTCCACTCATCTGGGGTGGAGGTGGAGAGGAGTCACCTTGGAGCTGTTTCGGGTGGTTCTGGAGGAGATCAGAGGTTGGACTTTCTTCAGTCTCCCGCTCCATGTCCATCTGTCTGTCCTCCTCTCGCTCCTCCTCCTCTTCGGGCACTCCTTCCTCCTCTTCTTCTTCATCGGAGTGATTCGGGCGCTGCTGTCTCTTGGGGGTAGTTGAAGGGGTCTCGCTGGCACTGCACTCTCCGGCTTTTACAACCTCATCATCGGATCCCCCCTGGTCCTCCTCCACCTCTCCACAGGAGCCCCTATCAGACGTCTGGTCATCCCCAGCTGAAGACGCTTCTCCCAAAGCCTGGTTCGGCAGGTCTAACACCTGGTCTGCTGGAGCTCCGTACCCCTGGAGGCCCTGGTTGGCCCTTGGGGATCCATCGTACAGCCCTCCGAACTGCCTGTAGAACTCATTCTGAAAGGGGTTGTGGGGAGGGTCCATGTGGTTGTTCCAGCCTCCCTGGCTCTTCTCTCCGTCTCTTTCTCCGTCTCTGTCGAGGGTCAGGCCGGAGGTTTTGGTGCTCGAGGAATGATGAGAGGAGGTGGTGGACGCCTCTCCATGGAGCTCTTTCCCGGTGTCAGAACGCTGCTGCTGGGCTTTCCCCAGGTGGTTGGCCTGGAGGTGCAGAGCCATGAGCTCCAGAGAGGCAGTGGAGAAGGAGCAGAAGAGGCAGCCATGCCAGGCCACGTTATCCTGGATGGTGACTGAGGAGCCGGGGAGAGAACCCGACGCAGACTCAGGCCGGACAGACACAGACAGGTCCAGCGGCTCATACTGGGATCCGGGCTTGCCTGACTCTGAATTTTTCTTGGTTTCAGCCCTCTCCTCTCTATCTGGATCAGCCGAGGCGGCCCGCTTGGCTTTGGGCTCGCCGCTGTCATAGTAGCGCTGGCTGTGGAGCTGGACTGGACTCTGGCTGTCTTTCATTTCCTTCTTCATGGAGTTGAGCACAAAGCTGTCCATGAAGGCCTGGAGAGAACCTTGAAAGTGGACCCCGTTTCCCATCATGCTTTGGTAGGCCCTGCCCAGGTCAGAAAAGCTGGCGGGGCTGTCTGTTGTTGTCGAGACCAGGGAAGACGGCCCGTCGGCGGAGGTCTTCATGTTCTCAGCCGAGGAAGCGGAATCAAAATGGCGGTCCGCGCGTTCCCTGTCACGATCTCGGTCACGTGGAGACATCATGCCGGGCGACGCCCACTGGTGCGGCAGCAGCGGACCTCCCCTGAAGTCCAGGTTCGGAGGCATCCCCTTGAAAACATTGCGGAGGACATCAGGGCGAGCAAAGATACCACCACTGGCTGTCTTCCCATGATCCTCTTTGTGCTCGGCGGAGGGGGTGTGGCCAGAGGACGGGCCGGTGGTGGCGGCGCCGTTCTGGCGCTCGCGGTGGTGGCGCTCCAGGTGGTACTTCAGACTGGCAGACTGGGTGCCAGCATAGTCACAATGAGGGCATCGGTAGGGTTTCTCTCCTGAGAGGCCAAGAAAGAAACAGAGAGACAGAGAGAGGGAGAAAGATTGAATAATTAACCTGATTATTAGATTGACTGGATATCAAAGCCTATTTATTGGAGCAGGGAATGTGGACCCTAGGGTCATGTAACCTCCCTGAACGATGAAAATGAGGTCAAACGAATAGAGCTAAAAAAAAAAAAAAAAAAAAAAAAAAAAAAAAAGGATATGCATTTCATTAACTACCATAAAATAAGTGGATGTTTAGTAATTGCTTTGCATTAGGTTACCATCCAAACACATGCAAATTAGAAGCCCTAAAAGGGGCCTGAGAGAAAAAGGTGAAAAATATAAAAGAGGACAGGAAGCACTTCAGAAAGACAAAATAAAACGGAGAGTGATAGACACGACGAGATATGAGGAAACCACAACACAAAGCAACATTGAACAGAATTCTGCATTTAATCCTGTCTCTCTTTTCGGCTCTGTTCCATTTGTTGTTTGTGTGTGTGTGTGTGTGTGTGTGTTTGTGTTTGTGTGTGTGTGTGTGTGTGCGTGTGTGTGTGTGGTGGGCTGTGGGTTGGGGAAGAAGGGGGGGTAGGCATCTGAATATGGGTCGATCCAGCTCGATCCAGCCCCGCCAAGTGAGCCATCACTCACATCAACACCATAAAAAACATTTCACCATATGGTGCTTTCAGTCCACTACAAGAGATAATATTTTCAACTGACAACAAAACTGTCTTGATGCTATCTCTGTTTGCATGAGCGAGGGCTGAGGGCACGGCTGGGCCTCCGTTTGTGTGTGTTTATGCGTATCTGTGTGTGTCTGTGTGTGTTTGTGTAAGTGTGTGTGTGTGTGTGTGTGTGTGTGTGTGTATCAGCCTGCGGTGGGCTCATCGTGCCTCTGTTTTGGCCTTGTTTGCTGTCAGGCCTGTGCCTTGGCAATGAGAGTGCAATTTCTCGGACATTCCCTATTTGCAGTTTATCTTGAGAAGCATAAATCAGCCGCGGCAAAAGATCTCCCCAACCATCGCCACACTGCGCTGCACTGGGAACAAAATGTGGATGATACACTTCACTGTAAAACTGAGTCAATGAGAAGAGAAAAGAGAGAGAGAGAGGGAGAGAGAGAGAGAGAAAGGAAAGAAATCTGCAGGCGACATATGTGAACCACATGCTTGTGTTTCAGTGTTGCGGTGTAGCCCTATGATAAAGAACAATGTGATTCACTGAAGTATATACAGATCAAAGTGATTCATATTAAAAGAGCGGGTGAATTTATTGTGTAACATTTACATATACTTATTTACGCTGCACATCCATATTCATGAATATTCTTGATAATGGTAAAACAGCAGCATAATTCTGCCAGAAGTGGATCTTCCATTGGAATGATACTTACTTATGTTGAAATAGAACGCATCCTGCTAGCAATTATAATAGGCTTGGAGTCTGAGCCAGATTTGGATTCATTAAACAATGAACAGAGAGGGAAAAAAATGCTAAGCTTGATTTTTTTTATATACATATAAAAACTTCCCAGAATGGAATTTCTGTTAGAAGGATAACAGATTGTGTGTGTGTGTGAAGAGCGAGAGAGGGGGATTGGAGGGGGAAAAAAAATCAAGAATAAAAAAGGATGTTTGTCAAGTACCGTGTGTGTGTGTGTGTGTGTGTGTGTGTGTGTGCACGGCTGTGTGTGTGTGTGTGTGTGTGTGTGAGAGAGACAGAGCGTCCATATATATATATATATATATATATGGCCATAAAATGTTTAGATTATACACATGGAAACCATTTTATAAACGAAAAAAAAAATTGCATTGTTACGCAAGGCTGGTTTGAATGATTTAAGTCGGGCTGTGTAGTAAATCATGGATATAATTAGCAAATGGCATACTGCTCAAGTAATTTATCATTATTTGGAGGGCACCATTCCAGAAAAAGACTCTGCGATCTGCAGACCTACTGCAGAGTTCTCAAATAAAGGGCCACAAACACCAACTCAATACAATATTGATATAAGAGAGAAAAGAATAGCAGGGAATACAAAAGGAAAAAAAAGAAGAAAAAAAAAAGAAGAAGGTGAAAAAGCTGAAAAGAGAGAGGGAAGAGAGGGAGAGAGAGTGCACACGGCTGAGACAGATTGCCCTGACTATAGATAGAAAGACGGAGTGATTTGATATCTTTTCTTTTACACTAGAGTGGCTATGAAGCATAGAGTATATTTAAAATAAACCACGCGAGATGAGCTTTTAACCCAATAAGTGCTTCTCCTGTGAGCTGCCGAACAGAGGCTCAGTGCTGATTTAATAAGGAAACGTCCCTGATGCAAATGATCATTCTCAATTCCTCTAACTGGACAAAATGATATTCTAGGAGCCAAATTAGACAGAAATTAGACTGATCTGATTTTTTTTTTTTCCTCCCCTGCCTTTTTTTTTTTCTTATAAGAGGTTGTTAATGTTCATGGGGGAAAATAAAGATTAATGCTCCATCCACGTATCTAAAATAGGAATGAAAAGCACAGAAAATTGTATGTTTGACACTCCCCTTTGATGTTTACAGAATAAGCCCGACTAAAAATAAACGCTGCTGCCCTCGGAGAGTGATCAGTTTATTGCAGTTTTTTTTTTTTCCATTAAAACGGCGCATTTTAAATATAACTTACGGTGCGAGCGAGACGGAGTGTGCACGTCCGCATCCACTCGCGTGTTGCATCGGGTGGGGTGTGTGTGAACACATGTTTACGTGTGTGCTTGTCTGCCTGCCTGAGCCAATGTGTGTGTGTGTGTGTGTGAGAGAGAGAGAGAGAGTGTGTGTGTGTCTTAGAGGGCCATTTGGACTGGCTAAGACATCTGCTCCATCATACGTCAGGGGCCTGGTGTGACATCTGGGGAATATACTGTATCCTGCCTTGCAACATTACACACAATTTACTGCTAAAGGTCATTATGTACCCGTTAATCCACTTTTAATTGATATCAGCGCAAACAGCACAACCTCCCAGCCACATGACAGATCACTGCCGCCACAAAACCAGGAAATTGCTATTTGGGAGTTAAAAATAGAACAGTAAACTTTTTTGTTGTTGTTGTCCTCCCCCCACTTTGTTTAACTTCTTGCACGATTTGTTTCTGACAAAAGGTGAACTGCGAGGGATGGCAAAGAGCGGAAACCGATTGCTGTTACTTCTTTGAGTTTGATTTAAAAAAAAAAAAAAAGAAAAAAAGAAAAAAAGGAGCTCATAAACATCTAAGTGACACCTTAGTGGATATAAATCGTCCCTCCCCTGATTGCCGTGCTGGGGTCTTTTTTCCGCCGCAGTATGTTTCCACTTTATGTTGCTTATGCTGATTTCATCTGGCTTTGTGTGAACTGTGACGGCGCCATAGAAACAAGTGCGGGTAAACACCCCGAAACCTGTACGGAGGGGCAATTAAAACGGCTTAATAGATATGACATACTGTAAGATGAATTTCCTTTTTGGCTGGAGAGAGAGAAACGGTGAAAGACGGCTGGTGGGGGGAAAAAAAAAATAAAATAAAATATGTCGATGGGATGTGTGACAGATTGGATGAAAAATGGAAGTTTGCTTTACATCTGTTTCATGTATATAACAGATACATATAGCTAATACTGTCACGGAGAGGGGATACAAGTGTCCACCAAGTGCTTTTATTCATGTATACTGAATGAATTCGAGCAGTGCGGCCGCATGACAGGCATCCAAACAGATGGCGTGACGGAGCTAAAGTAGGAAATACAACGAGGAGAGGTGCGCTGACACAGAAAAAGACACGGCAGCAACCGGAGATATGCTCAAAGGATAAAAAAAAATAATAAAATAGTTGGGAGAAAAAGGAGGGAGGAGTGACAAGGAGTGAGAGGGATGGAGAGGGAGATCACAGGTCCCTCTTGATTCATCCTGATTACAAGGTTAGGTTAAGGTTAAGTGACATGGGCAAGGCCTGCCTCTCCTCCCTCTCTTTCTTTGTCTCTCTCTCTCTCTCTCCTCGTTTAAAGGTGAGCGGGGACTCTTATTGGTTATGCCGCCCTGCCTGAAGTTATGTGTGGCTATTGTCAAGAGCGAGGACCTTTTTATTTTTTACACACAGCTGCTTACTGCTAAATAGTGCCTTGTCCAGAAGGGGACAATCTGGGCCTCTAATTGCTGTCACTGAAGCCTAGATTCATTATGTGACTTTCCCATTAAAATGTGAGCATTAATTTGTATAATGAAATATCACCCTCTGCAGTGTGTTCATTAGCTGTGGCCCCACACTGTAGCGCCACAGCCGCACAATGTTAGCTACCTAGAAAACTGTGGTTAATTTCGCTAATGGATATTTTCCCACTCACTGTTCAAGAGGAAATTAATACTGTAACATTAGCTCTTTAACTTTTGGAGAAATTTAAATTCACTTCATTCCTTTCAAGCTGGCGTTAGCCGCTCATTAATCTCGGCGTTTGCGTCGCACAATGCCGGCTCGACCGGCTCGGTAAGCAACTCCATTGTGTCGCTCACATTGCATTAGGATGAAGGGGGGGGCTCGGGGCCTGTCATCTGTGGATTTCTCCGCATTGTCACCGAGCGCGCGGAGGATCTTTAGCCGCCGTAAAAGTCATCTTGTGGATGTAATCAGGGTGTCACCGCGGAGTAGGTGTGATTAGGTTATAGGGATGATTTAAAGGCCACATGTTGTGGATGCATCAAGCCGGTTTCTGCTCCGTGTGTTGAATGGCTGGTGCTTAGACGGGCCCAGATCCAGGATTAAGTCCCATTCCGAAAAAGCAACACCCTTACTAACCCTCCACAGAGGCCATAGGTGCAGACACATAGGCACAGTAATCCTCTTTACTGAATTCAGTGAGGTGTTTTAAAGGGCATTTTGTAGATCAGCACAGAGGGGTGTGTGAAAGTAACGCTCACATGGAAGCGGATTGGCACCCAGACTGCTGTGTGTGTGTGTTTGTGAGTGTGTTTCGCCCAACGAGTTAACGTCAGGCCCGGGATGAGGCCTCCGCTTCCTCCAGGATGAAAAATGACCCTCGGGGGGATCCTTACTGTACCACTCAAAGCAGACATAAGTCAGCTCTCTCACATAGGTAACAGATGCCCCCCCGCCGCCGTCACTAATAGACACACACGTGCACACAAAAACACACACTCGCAGCACCGTAATGTTGTCGGGGATGGCCCGGCTATGACCTGGATGTGCTGTTTAACACAAGGATCCTAATTATGTCGGTACAGCAGGCGTGCGACCATGCCATACAGTCTCGTCTCTAATTCCCCTTCAGTCCTGAGGTATGCGCCTCTTATTAAGGCACGGAGAGGGGGTTACAGTACGGGTGGTCTCCCATTCTGCCTTTTAAGTGCATGGAGAAGGAGGAGGAGGAGGAGGAGGGGGGGGGGGGGGGGGAGCAGAAGGAGGAGAGTTAGAGAGAGATGGAGAAAAAGAAGAAAAGCTAGCATTGATTTTTCTCAGCTGTGAGGGATTTCCATTTTCAGTTGTGAGCGTTTCAGCCTCCGCGTCTCCGCCGGCACTCAAGGATTACACAGCTCTGAAGTGTAGAGACCGACGGAAAGGTCAGGACGTTCGGACTCTGCTTTTCAAGAACATCTCGAGGATAGCAGTACAAATCTCTGGCGGAGGAGAGAGAAATTACTTAAAGTCTCTGAATCAGCTCTCTCTCCTTCTCTCTCTCTCTCTCTCTCTGTTATGATTTCTGTGATTGTGCGGCTGAGTGAAAGATGATCATATTAGGCCGAGCGATCACCAATAGAAACAAATACCAATTACACTTTCAGAAACACGTGGATTTATGCTTTTCCACTGAACATACGACTATCATATAACTCAAATCAGACTGACAGTGCCTTCTATTCTGCATAATATGAATTCAAGTCGTCGGGATCAAGCCTGTGACCTTTTGGGAAGAGTCTATAACCCCTTGACCGCCCTGTCTTCTGTTGAATAATACAAATAATTAAAGAGCAGAAGTACTGCTACTGTACCTTGCTCAGATATTACTGAAAAACAGTCAAATTTACAGTGTTGGTGTAAAAATCTTCTTAATCAAAAGCAAAAAGTGGCTCATATAAAGTGCAGTTAGGGTCAAAATTACTGAGATATAATTTATATATATAACTCTGAAAACAGTGATTTCTTTTTCAGCTCTATGCATACAAAGACCAAATCAGATCTTTACATTGGAAAGATTATAAAAATAATTTGTCTGTGTACTTTGTGAATAACCTGCACAGAGAAAGTGAAGCTAGATTACCCCTCTCTTCTTTGCTGACTATATATGTAAAGTATATATAAGGATATAAAGGTACTCAATTAGAGCAACATGAGTAAATTTAATTAGTTATTTCCATCCTTGGTAATGCTTGCATGAATCACCATATTGCAGAGCTTGTGTCCAAACAGCAAAACACACCCTTTCCTGTTTAGAAATACTTGGGTACACCGGGTTTGCACTCCGGGATGTGCTGGGAGGGTGGAACCACATCTCTCTGGTGACCAGCTGATGTCACACACCAGACCCACTCGTTGTTGGAGTCCAGCGTCCTTGCTGTAAGGTGCCCTCGCTGTTTTCTAAATGTGACTTTAACCTGGATAGTTAGTGGGGCGTTTCTACCTCGCAGTGGGTTACAACCCTGGCCGCCGTCCACAGTCCACATCATTACTCTGACTGGAGCCTTAACCTCCCAGCGACAGAATGCACCCAGGTTACCGCATGGGACGCATGGGCAGAGGGCACCGCTTTGGAGGTTTTCGGGGCGCTTGACGGGAAACATAAAGCTAAATCTATGAGGCACGTCGTCTCACGCATATGCCCCGAACTGGAGACAGGCCGGCTTTGTTTTGGTTTGAAAGTTATTGAGAGTTAGCGGGTGTGAAATTGCCCTCTGAGTGATGTCATCGGAGGACACTGAACCCTTGTTGTGTTAATTAGAGCTCAATGAAATGATGGGGATGAAAAAACAACTAAAAAAGAAAGAGAATAGCAAAGGCCCCGAGCCTCAGGGAGGGACACTGTTCGGAAATAATATAGTTTCCGAGTTAGACCGTTGCCGTGTGAATATTTTTATTCATTTTTTTTTGAAGACAACACATCATAATCAAACATCTAATGAAGCAAGGGCCGCGGAGAGAATATCTAACGGCGAGTCAATTACATCCAAACAATATTACGAGTTATAGGTGAGAATTATGTGTTACGTATAAAAAGGGTGACAGGGTAATTTTGATGCTGTGATTGGACATTGTGATACTGTGAATCCGGATACTGCGACCATCTGTGGCCATAATTTTGATGAAGTTACTGAGTGAGTAAGATTATTTCTTTCTTTCTTTCTTTCTTTCTTTCTTTCTTTCTTTCTTTCCTCTTCTTCTTTCAGTACAAAAAAAAAAACATAATTCATTTCAAAGTGACAGATCTGACCACTAAAGAGGAATGAAAGAGCGAACGCAGGACCTTGAGTGGACTTTATTCATGTAGCACCTTTCATTCGCACAGAGAGCACTTCAAAGTGCTTCAGCGTGCGACCGTGCCGGGCTGAAAACACACCGTAACACACCTGAAGACAATTACAATGGCATTCACATCAAACGTATAGAATAAAGAATCAGTAATTACAATAAATAAAAGGATAAAAAAAACAAACAAAAACAGTTATTTATAAGCGACACCAAAAGGCTGTGAGCTGTTTGAGGAGTGTCTAACGTTTAGGCGGGGTGTCCCACAGGTTCAGGGTAAAAGCTGCATCTCCAAAACTGTTTGTGGCAACCTTGGGAATGTGTAAAAGCTTGGAGGATCTTAGGGCTTGTGGAGGGATATAAAGTGATAAAGTGAGAGATAGAGAGGGAAGTAATGGGCCATTTAGTGATTTGAAAACTCAAGTTGGAGGTCTGATGCCAATACCACATTAATGTTGCACTAGAATGAATACAGGTTATATATATATATCAGATTTATATGTATGTACAGTTGTCCCTCGCTATAACGCGGTTCACCTTTCGCGGCCTCGTAGTTTCGCGGATTTTTTTTAGTGCATTTTTACATGTTTTTTTGAGAGTGAGAAAATGTTAATGCCTGTCTGAGAAAAGTGTATAAGAAAGAAACCAGGGAATTTCCCAACCAGGGAAATTCTGAATATATAAAGTATAAAGTATAAAGTGTGTAGTGAGGGGTTTTACAGCCTTAAAACATCTATGATAATTGTAAAAAAATAAAGCTGACTACTTCGCGGATTTCGCCTATTGCGGGTTATTTTTAGAACGTAACACTGTATATGTATATATTTGATCAGACTGACTGGCTTCATTGTTTGTTTTTTGCTTTTTTGGGGGCAAAAGGTCTACACCAATATGACACTGTGTGAGTCTAACCTCAGAAGGAATGTCAATACAAATCGTCAAGTAAATTTTGCATGAGGTTCAAATAAATGTTTCATGGCCGGATGAGGAGGACGGAGGCGGCGACACTGACCTGTGTGTATCCGCAGATGGACTTTGAGATGATGGGAGGTGCGGAACGACTTGCCGCAGTAGGGGCAATCCTTGGAGGACGAGCCCAGACTCCGCTCTCGGTGCTGGGACAGAGACGGCTGAACGCTCCCCGCTGCCTTCCCCAGGTCCTCCCCAACATCTGGAGCAGACACACACACACACACACACACGCACAAACACACAAGGAGGGAGAGACAAATGGAAGGTGTGTTGAGTGTCACTTCAAACCAGCCCTCCACACATCACAACACAACACTTTCCTTTCTTTTTTTTTTTTTTTTACCCCCCCTTCTCTTTTCCTCCTCTGTCTGTCTCTCTTTGTCCCTGTCTTCCCCTCTCTCAGGCGAATGTGCAAACGCCACACAAAGTCAAACGCATCAAACGGGTTCACGGGCCGCGCTATTTTCCTCTCTGACAGAACGCTGACAGTTCATAAGCTTTTCAGTTTCTTTAGAAACACCAGCGGCCTGAGCCCCCCCCCTCCCAACCCACACCCACCTCCTCCTCCTCCTCCTCCTCCTCTCCCTCTGCAATGTTTTTCTTTTTTTATCCCCGCTCTCATCATCATCCCTAGCAAGCACATGCCGGATTGTGCTGAAAATTAACAATGCAAAATAAGAAAGAATCAAAAAAAAAAAGGAGAGAGAAACAGAAGAGAGAGGGAGAGGGAGAGCGATTTGGCTGTGTCAGCATCGCCGGATCTCCTCGCGTCTCCTCCCGCGACCTGATTTTGACAGGTAGCTGTCAGAGATATGATAGGGTGATAACGGCTCTGACCCCGCCCTCCGCCACTTCTCCACGCGCGGCGAGGAAGACGACGGCGCGCGGGTTTTTAGCGCTACAACAGTCTGTTATCAGCGCGATCACCTCCCGAATATGAACCTAAAGACGAGCGACGACAGCCTGGGAATGTGTTGACAGCAGCACAATCCGAGGTGAGGGTGTCACCGTCAGATTGAACACGCTGGCCCTGTTGTGCGCCTCGTGTCGAGCCTCTGATGTGCTGACAGTTGCCAGTTTCTCGGTGCAGAGTTTGAAACAACCCGATGGGCAGCAGACCCCGGCGCGACACGGTAAATTCAGAACGCCAGAAAACTTGAAAGCGATATTTAAAAAAAAAAAAAAAAAGAATACACACAACAAGCGCTTGATTTGTCTCGTGTCGCGTCTTGAAGCTGTTAAATCAAAGGTAAATTAAAAATATCTGCACTGGTTCCACTGGCATTTGATGGACGTCGCTGCGCAGAAGGCGGCCGAGTTCAACATCAATCCAGGCGAGCGCGACGTTCTCGCAATTGATTTTATGATACTATGGCATGGTTTAAAAAAAAAAAAAAAAAAAAAAAGTTAAAAAATTAATTGAAAAATTACTAAAAAATCAGACAGCTTTGGAAAGTGTTTTTGAACAGATAACTGAGTCCTGATTTGACAGGTGACAATAGCGGCTATGGACGATGACAGACATCGTCTCAACTTTCATTGGGGAGTTGTGTTTACTTTTCAGCTTTTCAGCTATGGTTCGGGTTCATCACGTCAACATCTATCCTTTCTTTTATTAATATTGACTAATATTCAAAGCACACTGTAAAAAATACTCCGCTTTAACAAGTCATTAAGTGTCATATTCAGTCTTAAAGTCTTGTCTTTCTTACAATGTGCAAAAATCTACTAATCTCTACTACTTTACTACTACTACTTTACTTTTATTGTCAGACACAAGTCTGAAATTTGTCTTGCACCTTGGTAGCTCCATTTACAAACATTTAACATGACACAAACATTTAACATGACATTTTACAAACAGCATTATACAAAAAAAAAAAAAAAAAAAAAAAAAAAAACACATAGTGACTGACGAACAATAACCCTTCACCGTGCCTCAGATCGAGGATTAAGCTCTGTGTTCAGTTTTCGGATTGACTGATGCACAAAAGAGTGCTTCAGTCTAATCTTATGAAACTGTGGAACTCTGTATCTTCGGTTTGATGGTAATAATTTATATTCAGTGGTCAGGACGTGGTTGGGGTTCGAAACAATGCTGTTAGCCAGCCTCAACAAATTATTGTGTTAGGCTGACTCATAAAGTTCTCACATTGTTTCAGCGATTTTCCTGAGAACAATACAATGAAAGAAAATCAGAATAGGGCAGATCGGCCCACTCGTATCGAGAAAATGACACTTGATTCAAGAAAATTCTGGAAACAAGCTGATTAGCGTTGGTAACAAATTTGATTATCTCATCACACCGGGCAGATTTTTTTACCTGGTTTGAAGAAAAATGAGATTTTAACACTGAATATTAGACTAAATGACTTATTAAGTTTTTTTCTGTGCAACTTCCCCCGATGTGAGCCAGAATAAATCCACAGCAACTTCAAAATGCTGCATTCACGCTCATTTTGTGTGTAAGGTCTTTAAAAGTCCGTGGTAGCAAAAACCGGGGTTATTTTTTTTTTATTTTATTATTTATTTATTTTTGGCCGTAAGCACTCACACACCAGCAAAACAGCATCTGTGGCCTACATGGTTACAATTATTTAGCAAGCCGCTCTGCGCGTGACCCAGCAAAGCACAAATAAGGTTAAAAATGTTATTCATTTTCTTTCTCCCAGTCTGGCACATGATTTGGTATGTGCGTAGGAAGGGAGGGCGGGGGGTGGAGGGAGAAGGGAGCCAGCAAGAAAGAAAGAAAGAGAAAGAAAGAGAATCAAAATCGAGCAACCCACTTAGGCAACCACGCCACACAATAAGGAGCATTTTTTAACAGTAGCCTAATCTTTTCTTTTCTTTCGCTCCCCACCCCATTCCACCCCTCCTCTGTTGGGAGTCAAATAAGGTTTACAGAATGGAAAGACCCCAGTCAGCAAGTCCTCTTCCACACTGACACTAAACACACGACTCCATTCAGCCGCCCGACTATCAGGCTGAAGGCTATTTATCACAAGTGAAACTGAAAGGCAACCTAAATGTAAGTCCGCGACAATATGCAGATACCGAACACCAGCTGCCTCCGCTTGCACTCGGCGACGCCGTGCTTCAGCATTGTGCACGCTGCGGGGAGCAAATTCAGATTTAAAAGTAGACGTTGGACGTTTTGGGGTCTCGGGGTCGGATCGTTCCGGGCCTCGCCGTTACAAACACTGTGCGGCTAAGCTTTGCCGAGAAACACACACAACTTTATTATGATTTCCAGTGATCTCGACATTAAATCCCAGAGATCCCAGCGTCTCAACAGACACCAAACACACCATGCTGGATTGCAGGGGAATGTGTATAAAATGATGTGCAGGACATGTGGATGTTTTCTATCTGATGTGTGTCTTGCGTTTGAATGTTTCCCCAAATAAAAGCCTGATGTTGCTTCACTGAAGCGTGGCAGCCAGCAGATATAGAATATGTATGTGACATTGTCATAGAATATGGCGGAAAAAAAAAATTTTTTTTTTTTTTTCTAACTTTGAATCCACTTCAGAGGAAATTTAATTAAAAACGAGTGTTAAAGGAGTTACAATAGAAAACTGCGGCATATCTGAGTTGTTTTTTTTTTTTTTTTTTTTTGCCACAAATCCCTGACATTTATTTATGAATTTCATTAAATAAGATGCATTTAGTTAAAGCACATCCCCTCTGAGTGATGCCGCTTTGTATTTTCAGCTTCATAAAGGATTTTGTAACTTTCACAATGCGACGCGCTGCACAGCAAATCGACGAAATGTGACTGTATGTGAAACAGCCCAGGTGAGATTAATATTTCCTGAGTAATTTCGGCGCTGTGTGATCGTGTCAGCTGCGCCGCCGCCTCCCCCGCCCCGTTCATTTGCATTTTCATTTGAATGCATTTAAAAATGACCTCTAGACAGTTTAAAATAAATAAAAAAAATTAAAAAAAAAAAAAAAGAGAGAGAAAGAATTCCCCGGTGCTTGTGCCAGCGTTGCACCATACTGTAGTCATAGTCGCCTCCTCATAAACATATTTACAGCCGTCTACTGTACAGATCCCTTTTTGGCAAAGAGTCCCCTGATCGTGTAACAGACACCGGCCCACCTGCCCGGCCCAGATGGGGCAAAAAAAAAAAAAAAAAAAAAAAAAAACACCCAAACACAGCTTAGAAACGGGGCGAACATGAGAATACACACCTACATATACACACACACAAACACACACATAGGGGATCTAGTGTCTCTCTCTGTCTGTCTCTCTTCTATCACACACACACACACACACACACGCATGCATGCACGCACACACGCGCGTCCTTGTGTGTCAGGGTTAATAGTGCTCCTGTAAGAGGAAGACACACTACTGAGAGGATGAGAGTGTGCTCTCCTGGCATATAACAGCCCTTCAATAATGAATGGCTTTCACACATTCCCATGCACACACACTTGCATAGACATTTGCACACACACACGCATACACATACACACACACTTGCATGCCACCCTGCAAAGAACTGTAAAATAGAACTTTGGGTGTGCTTTTGTGTATTTATACAGTGTATATGTGTGTGACGTGTGTTTGTGTATGCATGTGTGTGTGTGTACCTGTGTGCACCTGCATGTGTGTGCGTGCACGTCACTCCCAGGCGCTCGCTGGGCGTCCAGCAGGCTCGTCTTTAATCAGTTGACTGATCCTCGGCTTTTAATACGGCTGTTCCAATTACTGTAAAAGTCATCCGGCGCCGTATAACCACAAATATTGACACTTTATTGCACAACACATTTATGACATTTTGAAGGTCACCCCGTATATTACGCGTCATCATTCAGAGCCGGGCGTGCGACGCGAGGAGAGGCTCTCGATCGCCCGTCGACACCCAGCCGCAACCACCCTCGGTGTATTGATTTTCCATTTCCGAGCTCCCTTCTCTCTTTTTTTGTTTTTATGCAAAGCGGACGCACCGCAGGAGACACAACATCAAAATGATTGTCACAGGTGAGCCATCGCCTTCTTATATAAAAGCCTCTGTGAGGGCCCCCGATGCTATAACTCTGTCTCTTTACTCAATGTGTTACACAGATTCATTTGAACAATACAGGTTTTGGAAGGCCGATGCAGATTTTTAAAAACTTTATAGCGGACGATAAGCGCAAATGACCTGTAATCAGCGTTTCATACATTTTATTTCTATCAAGACCGTCATAGGACCTTAAAACTCTCCACTGAAACCAGATCAACAGAATTATTTTGGAATTTGTGGTTGTTTTTCATGCAGGATGGGCAGAGCGAATTGAACATTGCAGTTTTTTTGGATTGTTTTTACATATTCAGGGAGGAACCACCATTACGTCAAGAGGAAACAACGCAACAGGCCAGCACTGAAGCCCAATATTGGCAAACCTAGACTCTGTATCAGTGCAGTGCTATTATTAAATGCTTTACTTTTTGCAATCACTGCCAATGGCCTGAGCCACACTGACATTTTTGTTTTTTGTTTTTAATCTGAACCTGTTTTTTTTTTTTCATGCATTAACTCCTGCATTAAAAAAAAAAAATCACAATTCACAATTCAAATGAAAAACAAAACCACAAGAGATTATGAATTCATGAAACATTCATAACTCTTTTTTTTATTTTAAAGTTTATATTTATTTATTTATTTATTTATTTTGTTTTTTAAGTTACGTTAGCCAATCCTTGTTATCTATCCATCCTGAACCCCCACCCAGCACACACACACACACACCATCCTGTGACTGCACTCGTACCAGAATATCACAGAGATGCGAAGAAAAAGCAAGAAAGAAAGCGAAAAAAAAAAAAGAAAAAAGAAAAAGAAATACATGTATAATTCAGCTGTATCTGATCTGAGACCAGCTCCTCTCCCCTCTGCCTTTACTGGTGTCACGGTGGTGTAATGGAACATGCCAGAACAAAGGCTCTGAGATCAGATTGGAGCAGAGTTGAGCAGGCCATCTGGGAGGCAGGCTGAGTATCAGTCACTCTGCCTGCTGTCTGCTGCACACACACACTTCCCCTCTGACTAACCGGGGTGTGTGTGTGTGTGTGTGTATGTGTGTGTGCGCGCAAGTAGGCGACTGTGTGTGCCACCTCCCCCCGTCCCCCCTCCCACCCATCACACGGCACGTCACCGGGATCTTGCGAGGAAGCGACCGATCCACCAGCGACACGGGGAAACGCCACCAGGGCAGGCGGCATGACTGACTGACAAATATATAAATTGAGATGGAGCTCTCTCTTTCTCTGTCTTCCCCTCTCTCCATCTCCCTGTGTGTGTGAGTGTGAGTGTGTGTGTGTGTGTGCATGCACGTGCACATGAGTACCCCCCGGGTTTGGGCACACAGCCCTATTCCTCTGCTGCGACCACACCCAGTTCCCATTAATGGAGGATAAAAAAAAAAAAAATAAAAAAAAATCATCAACAACAACAGCAAGAAGAAACAACAAAGCCAATGAATGTGTGTGTGTATGTGTGTGTGTGTGTGTGTGTGTGTGTGTTGTTGGGTGGGATGGAGGAGGAGGAGGAGGGGGGTGGGGGGGTTGCCAGTTCCTTAATGGTGCTCTTTCAATCACACTTTGCACTCTAAACGTTCTGCGGTTTTGATTACTATGATATCACTTTCAGGAAATAAAACTGGGTTGGAAAAAAAAAAAAAAAAAAAAAAAAAAAAAGCACATCAGTCATAAAAACACAAGATGTTTTGCCTCGCGCTCGGCCATTATTCTAATGCGTCACGTGACTCCCAGCGTCGAGCGAG